>NW_027448804.1:0-21563 GCF_030867145.1 Opisthocomus hoazin
CGGCCAACATATTGGCAATACACGGCTTCTCCACTAAGTCCTAATCAAAATCACATTTAGTAACAAGTTATCAATGGCTGGGAAGTTGAAAAACTGTACAACACCTGGCTGTACATTCATTTAGAATCATAGAAAGTTTTGGGTCGGAAGGGACCCTCAGAGGTCATCTAGTCCAATCCCCCTGCAGCGAGCAGGGACACCGCTAACTAGATCGGGTTGCTCAGGTTGCTCCTGCTATAGCTAAACTACTGTCAAACGTAGGTTATTAAGTGAACCAAATCAATTTAAACAAAAATACAGGTTTATATTTATTATTTGCATTGACTTCATTTGAGCAGCTCACATTCATCACCCAAGTTTCACAGCATCAACTATGTCCTAATGGTTTCTTTTCAATGAGATTTAACTTAACCAAAAGTAGTGTGCATTATTTATAAATTATGTATAGTTACCAAAAAGCCAGCCAAAAGCATTTTCTAGGCTGTCTGCTGGAATTATTATTTTTAAACAGTTTCTAGGCATGCAACAAGGGTTACCCTCCTGTGACACCCTGTACGGACATAAAGGTCTCTCTTCTATTCTGTCATGGAGTCCCCTTGTGAGTGGCTTTCTAGCAGACAACACCACATCAATTATCTGACCTATCATCATCTTAACAAAACAGTATCAGCTATACACAAGCACTCCGGATGCCACATAACACTGTAAACCAAAGAGAAAATGACCAAATGAACAGACAAGTCAAAATAGGAAAAAGCAAACACCATTTCTAAGGAAAAAAATGCGGAATTACAACGTCATTTTGAAGACCGAGATTGAAGTTCTCTAACATATGTGTAAATGGTTTATATTTTGTTTTTCTTGGGGGGTCTAAAGACCAAGTGATGCCAATTTCATTTTGGTAATCACCACTGAGATGGATCTTCAATATTCTTTTACTTCATATGAAGTAATATTGTGCCTTTTCTAAATTAGGAAAAAAATTGTATTTTTGAAAGGATCTAGAACACATGGAAAGAACGACTGGCATTTATTTGCACTGCACCTCAGAACACAAGACTGACAAGACAGAACAAGTAGGGCACTCAGCACTTCATTCGTGCACTACTTCATTTTTAAACTGTATCTGTCAAAGGACATCACTGCAACTTCAAAACTTTGCACACAGAGATCACAGTAAGCAGCAATGGAATAACATAGAGAAGCCCAGCAAACTACTACAATACCCACACGAAAGAGAAAAAAAATAGGGGAAAAGCTGGTAAACTACCCTGTTTCATATCAAACTACTGAAGAAATTCTTGTTTCCCCAACCCTTCCTGCCATCGCTACAGCCCTGCTCTGCTTCTCCATTTACGAAACAAAATAGCTATCAGTAATCCAAGAGCAAAAGCATCTGTACCAAAGCCAGAGTCATCCGTTTCTAATTTGGCAGGTTGCAGGAGACAACACAACAGTCTCCTCGCTAACAATTAATTTCTACCTATCCCTCTACACCAACAGGAAAAAACCCCAATGAAGCATTCCAGGTAGCACGGAGGAAAAAAGGGGAGAGCCCAATACGACCACAGGCCTAAAGAGGCTGCACACAATCCACATCTGACTGTCTTTTCATTGCACTTGACGTTAAATTTCACAGAGTAATCCACAAAAATAAGCAGCTGAATTGCCAATACAGTCACTTTGTCAAGTGACATATGTTAGATTAAGAAAACATACATGTATGACAAACTTCAGACACTCATTTCTACATTCTAGTGAGAGGAGGACAGCTTTATTATTGAACCGCCTGGGCATTTATTTTCTTTCCCAATTTTTGCCAAATTATATAGAAGGAAAACATCTGTTAGCAGAAACTGTTACCCATTGTACATAGGCACATCCTTTTCTATCTCCTTGCACCTTCTAGGAAGTGAATGACACAGAAGGATCACGTGATAAGTTGACTTTTTTAACCTTTGATAACTTCACTAGTCTAAAGATCAAGATATCAGAAATCACACCCAATGACACATCATGTAAGAGACCGAAGTTACATTTAAAAAAAGATGTGGCAAACTAAACTTAGCATTTAGCAATTAAAAGAGGTGATGCCTTCCTCGGATGAAATAAAGTAACAGAATTGGGGAGGTAACTTTTAACCCCCTTCCAAAAAGCAGCTCTACTGCCTTCACGCACCTCGAGAGCAGCAGTCAAAAGAAGTTCACACTCTGCAGTTTCATTCTTTGACAAAAACAGGCTAATGCACCTAAAGTTAAAACACATTTCTTTTTTCCTTCTACTTAAACCTTCAAAAAGAAACTTAGGTACACTAAATCTGCAGTATATCTAGCACTCTTGCTCTCCCCCTATGTACGTCAATATGTACAATGGCAATAAGAGCCTCATTTACCAGGCAACTGAAATAGTTTGGGGGTTCCAAAAAAAGGAGAAAAGAAAGAGGAAAAGCAGGCTTTGCATATGCTTAAAGGAATTGTTCTAAAATTTTAACCTTGTAGAACAAGAACTTATAAAGCTTGCTTCTTTTTCCCCTGCTTTCCCCAAAGCAATCGAGTTACTTTTAATCAGTCACGTACTCAAGGCAGAGCATCACCTTTTACCTTTGGATTTATTTCGTCTCATCTAGCTCCGTGGTACAGACATTTCTCAAAAGCCTGCTCCAAAACAAAACAGAATATGGAAAGGAAAAATAGCTGTATACCCAGGGCAAGAACCAGTTCTACAGGAGCAGCCTGCCTCCTTGTGGCACAACTACCCGTAAATCAGATTTCCCAAATTCATGCAAACCTGGCGAGCCAAGAGACAAGCTTCTAGTTCAAGGTGGGTTTGGGATTTGGTTTTGCTGGGGTTTGGTTTTTTCTTTGGTTTTGGAGGTTTGGGTGAGGTTTTTAGTGGGTTTTTTTTGGAGGAGGGAGCTGATGAAGAAAGATGTTTCTAATTTTAAGAAGTGCTGGCAAAAGTAACCCATCTCCGATTACTGAAAGATTGCTTCCAGCCTCCTCCTCTAGACAGCAAAGATGGGGTGGGAGGGGACAGAGGTCCAACTTAAAAACAACCATCATTCTTTACAGGCAACAAAAGCAAAAGCTTGTCAGCACTGTGGCACCTAAATCCAGAAGGCTCCAAACCTTGGCTCAGCTGCGGCTTAACCCAGCAGGCCTCTCCTGATGCTCTAAATTGCCCGTCTGCCTCCGGGTCTCCTTCAGGATACGGCCAGGAGGATTTCACTCCGGGCAGCGGTGAGGCGTTCGGTGCTTTCCACAAGATGCAGACATTCCTCCATCCCACCTGAAGGGCTCCGTTACGCAGGGCTACTTTCTTAATGCCTAGAAGGGTAAGTTTTTTAGAAAACAGAATCACAGAATGTTAGGGGTTGGAAGGGACCTCTGTGGGTCATCTAGTCCAACCCCTCAACCCAACCAGCTGGGTGTTCTGGCTGCTTTGGGATTGTTTTGGTTTTTTTTTTTAATCCAGTCACTCTATTGTGCAAGAGCTTAAAGAACTCAAAACCTGCGTGACAAATACCCAAATTCAAATTCACACCAGTCTTAGGAGGGGATCACATCATCGGTTGACTTTGGCTTGGGGGGTACGAGTTGCTTCCTAACTGTCTTGCAGAATCTGCTCCATTTTGCATGAGCCTGGGACACAGAGCACGAACCCCTGTCGCTACGGGTTAGGAAATTCATCCACGAAAAGCAGGCAAGTTCCAGCCTCCACTCCAAAGGCTTTTAAATATAAAACACATTAAGCAAACACAAAAGTAGCCCACATTTTTCTCAGTCTCACAACTGTTGGGCTCGCAGCTTGCCTTCTTCCGTGTCGCAGCCTCTGTTTTGGGAACTGTTTCTCTAACATTTAAACAAGCGAACCAGACTCACTCTTTCCAATCTACAACCCAGTGATCCGGCGGGAAAAGCAGCGAACTGAGCCCATGGCTCTCATGTTTGTAATTGTTTTAATTGGAGATTCACTGGGAGAAGAAAGAAGACGAAAAAAAGAAAAGACATTTCTGCCCTCTCCAAGCAGATTTTGAACGAAAGGCTTCAACTCTGCCCTTTGGTTCTTTTCAAGAAAAAAAAAAACAAACAAACAAAAAAACTTGTCACACCCCAAATTCCAGATGTGGAAGATGTTATTTCTTTCTCCTACAGTTTTTATGCCTAGCTCCAGAATGAGAAGCATTGCACCTTCCTTTTTTTTTTTTTTTATTATTATTACTATTAACACCTTTACCAATGAGACAGCTTCTGCTTTGTGTGCTTTAGCCCCTCCATGCCTGCTCAGCTCCTACCAGGCCAGAGCACTGCACACAGGGCTGCAGATTCCACCACTGTTGCCAGGGGCCAAAAACTTAGGCAAGGCTGTACCGCCCACTGCAACACCCAAACAGCTTCGCAGGTCTCATTAGAAAGGCAGTAAATGGAGAACCAAAATAAGTAGAAGCTTACATTAACTCTGACACCACTCTAACAAAAAAAGCAAAACAAAACAAAAAAAAATTCACTCTCTTCTGTTATTCAGGTGCAATCCTGGCAAAGGGCAAACACCTTCGATCCTGCCAAAGAGAAAGGGAATTGGTGGTGTTCATCACATCACGGGACTGGGTGCCATACCCAATCAGTCCAGCATGTCTGGGTAACACACTAGGTCTATGTATGGGGGGGAACCATCCTTACAGAAAGCACATGCTGTTTCTATAGCCGGATCTGTAATTAACATGCAAATTACTTGCACAAATGAAGAACTATCCCCTCCTGGCTTTTGTAATTTTATAGACTGAACACGGCAGAGACTTCAATTTACTAAAAGTGATGTTCTCCTATAAGCAACTCTGTTTCCATTATATTGAAATAGTGGGCAAGTAATGAGGACTACATGAAGTCATACACACCAAGAAATTTACTACTGCAGGGCTTCTGTTCATAAGTTTAAGACAGTTTGTGTTCTTGCTTTATACCAGGGTCTGACACTAAGTTAATAAGCCTTTTATTGAGATTCAAAAGCTATTACATTACACACATCTTCCTCTACTTACATTTGCTAACCTACTCCGAGGCCCAGGATTAAATTTTACGCTTCGCTGACAGAAAATAGAATCCTAAATCACCAATCCACACATAATTGTTAATTTCCCCACTTGTTTCTCGTGGTCACAGTACCCATCTGCTTCCTTACCATGGCCTTACTTTAAACTTTCACATTTCTAAACCCAGCATCGAGCTTCAGCTCAGGTCTATGAAATGTCTCATTTTCTTTAAGTTACCTTTACTAATCTCTCCTAATTACCCAGATCAGTCAGGTTTACTAAATTTTGAGCATAACAAATTATACTGCTGAAGCAAGTATCAGGATCACCATAATAAAAACTCCTACTAATATCAATAATAAACAGCAGCAGATTCTAGTAGATTAAGTACCAGACTCGCACTCGCAAAAACTGGTTTCTTTTCTATTTTATCCTCACCTAGTCTTCTAGGTGACCTTGGGCAAATCACTATCCCCACACTGCACTTTCCCCAGCAGTAAAAACGAATTTAGCAGAGTTGCAAATCTGTCTGGAAAACCCAGATGAAACGCACCATAAGAGTTAAAAATACATTTCGCTATCTAAGGCAAACGTATCTGCAGGTAGGTTTTCTTTATCCCATTATACAGCAGCAGCATAAGATTGCCGTTACTTTCCCAATACCCTCTGGTGGTTCTTCAAGGAAGACTTTTGGCTACTGCCTTACTTTTTATCACATGCTTGATCTATTTCTGCTACTGTACCTACTTTGAAGGACCAAGAGCTTGTATTCAGCAATACACACTTAATGCTTGCTTCAATGCATTACGTCAGGAGTTGCTGCCAAACACATTCCTAAGCTACAAGGGGAAAATACAACAGGACACATGGGAACAGAGAGCCAATTATCAACGAGCAGAGACTCCTTCTCTCTCTAGACCCTTGCTCACGTAAGTAATCTTGTAAGTAGTCAGGCAAGTATTTGTTTCCACGACCTGCCACGGGAACCGGTCATCGGCAGATTTTTACCAGGATTACACGCACAGATGAACCGAACTGCATCAAAGCAGCACAAAAAGATTCCCTTTCTCACACACCGCTAGACTTCAGGAACACTTCTCATTGAACAGAGGACTGCCATTTATAAGTGAATAACACTGCTTAACAGCGGGGCACTTCGCTCACTTGCTCTCCTCCCATTTCTGGGTTTGTCTGGTGGTTTTTAAAAAATGACGCAATTTATGAGATGCTTTTTCACCTTTTCTATTCACAAACATAAGGCTTAAACAACAGTTTCTAAAAGCTCTTGGCTTTGCTAGTCCTTCTGGGAAGGAAGCTCCCACACTCCCAAAAAGGACTTATTCATGATTAATTCTTCTAAACAGAGTTCGTGGATAAAGTTGAGGCTTCTCACACGCCCTGGTTTCAGCCACAAAAACCTGTTTTGACCAACACGAACACGAATTATGATGTAGTTAACTCCCAGCTATTTTCCTGATCAATAAATTACTACAACATATTGAAAAATATACTTAATAAGTCGATGGACAGCATAATGCAAAATCGCTCCCGTGCTGTCAGCAGCCGACTTCTTGGACATTATTAACCGAGAGCTGTTAAGAAGGAACAGACAGACCTTCCACGCCGCAGATGCGAAACGTGACAAATCCAGCTATTTCCTGAAATATTGCAAAACCGACCAGAAAACGGCACCTCACCGGCGCAGCGCTACGGAGACGGGGAACCGCCGGGCATCCCAGAGGGGAGACGGAAAGGGGGAAAACCCACCGGCAGCTCGGACCCTCGTGTGCTCTTCTAGGTGGGAGCAGGAGCCCAGAGGGGTCCGGTGCCAGCAGGGGAAGGAGGAGGAAGAAGGGGGGAAGGAGGAGGAAGAAGGGGGGAAGGAGGAGGAAGAAGGGGGGAAGGAGGAGGAAGAAGGGGGGAAGGAGGAGGAAGAAGGGGGGAAGGAGGAGGAAGAAGGGGGGAAGGAGGAGGAAGAAGGGGGGAAGGAGGAGGAAGAAGGGGGGAAGGAGGAGGAAGAAGGGGGGAAGGAGGAGGAAGAAGGGGGGAAGGATGGGGCAGACGGTCTCTGCCGGGAGGGGAGCGGAGCAGCAGCAGCAGGGCCCCGGCACCCCCCCCCACCCACCCCACAGCAACTTCCCCGGCCCGGGACGTGGCCGGCCGCAGCTGGATCGGGAGCGACGTGACGAGGCTGAAAGCCGGTCTGAAGTCCACAAAGAAGCCATCCGCCTCCGGGGAAACGGGCTGGGCGAGGGGGAAGGAGAACCCCGGGGGAATTCCACCCCCGCCCGAGAGCGAAGGCCCCGTGAGGAGATTCCCGCCACACCCCCCCGCCCCCGCCCCAACCCCGAGGAGGGCTCCGGGCTGGGCTCTCACCTTCCTCCCGCCGCCGCCGCCGGCCAACGCGGCGCTGCCGCCCGAGTACATGTAGTAGGCGATGCCCAGCACCCAGAGGAAGGCGAAGCAGAGCAGCAGCCGAGACCTGCGCCGCATCCTCTCTCAATCTCTCTCTCTGCCCCCTCTCCTTCCCCTCCCTCCCCGCCGCCAGGCCACCAGGAAACGGCCAGCAGCCGCCGCCGCCTCCGCTCCTGCCGCCGCCGCGCAGGGTCAGGGGGCAGAGGGCGAGCGCCCGCCCCCCGACCAATCCCGCGCCGCCCGGCCCCGAGGGGGGCGGGGCGGGACTGCCGGCGTCGCCATGGTTGCAGCACGCCGGGGGGGGGGGGGGGCGTGAGGCGGGTGCCGGGCGGGGGGGGAAGCGCTGCCCCTCCCCGAGGCGGGGGGAGCGGGAGGTACCGCGGCGGGGATGCGGGCTGCGGTGCAGGGACGCCGTGTGCTGGTGGCTCCTCTTCTGGGCTGTCTCACACCCCCCCCCTCGGGCTGGTTGTCCCACCTGCTCCCGGCTGGGCCCCGCGGGTCGCGTCCCTCCGTGCTTCCCGAAGGTGTTGTCCTGGAAGGCACCTGAGGCAGGTAGCGAGGCTGGTCTTCGTCAGCCCTCAGAGGTGAGAAAGGAAAGTCGCGCTGCGGGACACAGAATCCCAGCACGGCAGGGGCTGGAAGGGACCTCTGTGGGTCACCCAGTCCAACCCCCTGCCAAAGCAGGGTCACCCAGAGCAGGCTGCACAGGACCTCCTCCAGGTGGGTCTTGAATATCTCCAGAGAAGGAGACTCCACAACCTCCCTGGGCAGCCTGGGCCAGGGCTCCGTCACCCTCAGAGGGAAGAAGTTCTTCCTCGTGTTCAGCTGGAACTTCCTCTGCTTCAGTTTGTGCCCGTTGCCCCTTGTCCTGTCACTGGGCACCACTGAAAAGAGTTTGGTCCCGTCCTCCTGACACCCACCCTTGAGATATTTACAGGCATTTCTAAGGTCCCCTCACAGCCTTCTCTTCTCCAGGCTGAACAAGCCCAGCTTCTTCAGCCTTTCCTCGCAGGAGAGATGCTCCAGTCCCCTCACCATCCTCATAGCCCTCACTGGACTCTCTCTAGTAGCTCCTCATCTTTCTTGCACTGGGGAGCCCAGCACTGGACACAGCACTGCAGATGGGGCCTCACCAGGGCAGAGTAGAACGATACTCTGCTCTGAGCAGAGGCGTGCAGTGCCGTCTGCTTGGCAGGTACCCGCATCTCGTTTGACACATCTCTGCCTCGTCCACGTTATCGAAGAGATTCTGCTGTGGCTTCAAGCCTCGCCGTCCCGCTCTGGTCACGCACCCGCTCCCCTCACGCTTCTGCGTCACAGCGGTGCCCGGCCTGGAAGCGCGGTCACCCCCGCGCAGGGGCCTCAGGGGACCCTGCCTGGACCCTGCCGGGTGGCTGACCCAAGGTGGGCTCCGCTCTCAGAGGCCTGTCTGTTGGTACGGGGTCATCTCCAGGTGAAACTGCCTTTCTTTCTGCTTGCCCAGTTCCCCCCTGAAACACCACAGGACTGATGTGATGCTGCTGCTGGCTCCTGCCCTGGTTCGCTGGCTTGTGTGTGAGCACAGCTCACGCTGCTCGTTTTCCACGGCACAGAGTTTCCTGTCGTTTGGCATCTGCTGCTATCTGATCCCAATGTGAGATACCAAGAAGTGAG
The DNA here is from genome assembly GCF_030867145.1 of Opisthocomus hoazin. Classification (NCBI taxonomy): domain Eukaryota; kingdom Metazoa; phylum Chordata; class Aves; order Opisthocomiformes; family Opisthocomidae; genus Opisthocomus; species Opisthocomus hoazin. Next base: position 9,098 of record NW_027448804.1, read on the forward strand.
AACACAAAACTAGGAAGGGAAGAGACACGTTCCCTAACAATTAAAAAGCACCTCTATTTCAGAGCCACGGTATCCACTCAGAGCAGAACATTCCTGTTTTTTAAAGGTTTTCTCTGTCATCCTAACTCTCTGTTTCAACACGCTGTTTTACTCCTGCCCATCCTGACTGTACTGCACATTTCTGTCCTCCTTCTGCCTACAGCAATGTCAGACCTCTGCCAATCCAGCCGCACCAGTGGCCGCAGAGCCTCTGGAGAAGACTGCTCACCAAGGCGTGCCGGGATGTGGCAGAGGTCCGGGCAGAAATTCTGTTGAAAAGATCCAGCGGCCAAAAGAAACGGCATCAAAAGCTCACCTGCTCGCAGCCACTCCACTAACAGTCTCGTCAGAGACTGATCTGTGCCCGTGTTGGCACTGCCGGAGCAGAAGTTGTCCGGCATGCAAAAATTTTCATGAGGAACTGCACACCTTCACACCTGCCAGAGCCCTGATGGAAAGAGAGGATGGGTGAGAAGACAAAGGAAGAAATGCCACATTAGTATACGTTCAGGGAGTGTAAAATAGAGAGATCTCTTTCTTCAGAGCAAATGACTCTTTCAATAAACTCACCACTACGATTCTTGGTTTTGGAGGGAGCTGGAGGGAGGCACCCAATTTGTGCAAAATACAAGTCTGGGGATCAAATAACTGGCATCTATTGAAGCGAGGTGCACTGGAGAGCACGGGCTGCCAGGAGACGCGCGGATGTGCTGGATGAGAGGTTTTGATTTATCCAAAGTGTGTTTGATGCAAGTGAGAGCAGTTCCTGCAAAAGCACTGCTTGTGCCTGCGTCTAAAAAGACACAGACACACACAGACCCCAAAGGCTAAGTTTTAATTAGCAAGATTTTCTATATAATTCAGAGCACTCTTCAGCAGCCCGAGACTGTGAACATCCTGATAAACTCCTGCCACGTAAGCTCTACGGCCAGCTAGACAGGAGATAGAGGAGCGGCTTCCCTGCTGCTGGGGGATTCCTTCACCGGGCACATTTGCTGAGGGAGAGGGTGCTGTGCATGGCACGCTTCCTCACCGAAAGCATCGGATACTTACACGTGTGAAGTGCTCAAATCTGGAGCCGTAATCCCACTTAACTTTACAAAATCTGCAGGCCGCTTACTCTTTAAACACCTTGCAAAGCCTACACAATCTTTTCTTGCCCTTTTCATGGTCTAAAAGACCTTGGGATGGTCTTCAAAGGTCTCCCTGCAGCCCCAGGTATTTTCACCAATGTTAGCAATGTGCTTAGATAGATTTTTCCCTTTCCAGCAAAATTAGCCAGCCATGCATGTACCGAAAATCCTTCTGTAGCTGCACACTTCACAAGCTTACCGAAATAATCCACTGCACATGCTCAATCGCAGTTTTCAAAGGTTTGTAACTCAGTCAAATCAGAACTAATTACTTCTCAAGCAAGCAAACACAAGTCTACTTCAAGGAAGGCTACTTCCATGTCAGAGTTAATTTTTCAGCCTTCTGCTGATAAAGTTACCGAAATGCTCAAAAAACGCTGTAAGAAACAATTTAGCTCTAGAAATGCATTTTTTTTTTCACTCTCCTGATATTCTGAACTGGCTCAACCAGTTTTGTTCAAGTCTTTCCAAAATATTCACATTTGGATAAAGTCCCAATCCGGCAGATTTCATCCTGAATCATTTATATTTCAGAGACCGCAGAAAACACAGAGGTTTAGAAGGGAAAATGTTACATCGCTTTAGCTATAGGAAAAGCTGCCTGTTCTGTTACAAGACATTCGCATGCACACACCTCTTTGCCTCAGAAGTTCTAACGTGTTCAGTCAGCAAAGCAAAACTGAAAAAAAAAAAACATTTCAATTACAGTAAGGAATTCAAGAAAAATGTAAGATATTTTTAAATTATTTTTCCAGTGCATTTCAAAAGAAAATATTAGCATATTTTAAGACCACCATTGTTAGAATGATTCAGAGAATATAAATGCTTCTATATCAGCCATAGCCCTTTAAACAAAAGAGAGATCAAGCATGTGAGCATACAAACAGGAGTGAAATTTGCAGAAGGAATCATCAAAACTTTGCCTTTGATCTGTAATGCAGACACCTAGATTTAACGGGCCAAATTCTCATCTAGTGAGCTAGGGTGTAAACCAGTGTGAATGCCACTGAATTTATGTGAGAGAGGGTAGAAAACCAGACACAACCACGACCAGAGTCTGATTCAGAGTTGTTAGCGCTCATCTTCTGGTAACTAAAGACCACAGAAGTTGCTCATCCTTTTTTTTTGGAGTGAAATGACCTAGTCGGAGGCGAACAAATCCTCCGAGAGTGCGAACGGAAAGTAGTCCTCACCTTAGGAAGAAGTGAGTCAATCCCTTACTCACGCAGTCTTGTCCTTGCAAAGACAGGAAGGAGGGTTTTCAGACTAGGTCTAAAACACAGAAAATAGGTTTTAAGAACTTTCAAAGGCCAAAAATCTGACCCAGGTGCCTGAGCCTCTTTGATACGTGGAAGCTATTACGTTGCTGATCCAGTTCAGATTGCAGTCGTTCAAGCCTATGCAGTTATGTCAGGAAGTATATCATTCCTCCTCTCTCATGAGAAAGGTTACTCATTAGCCTAATGTAAGACATTTCATAACATACAAATCACACATTAACATGACATTTACAACACACCTGTAGAGGATAAAGGTTTATTAATGACTTGCAAGCTCGAGGTGAGTACTCGGCCTGAGACGAGTCTGTGTTTGTAGCGCAAGAATTGTGTTTGTAGTGAAAGATCCTGATCCTGCAAAGCTTTATGCAAATGTTTAACTTCATTCAGTGCGTATTCCCATTGGAGTCAGTCAGACTACTCAGACATTTAAAATTATATGCTCATGGCTGAGTACTTGCAAGATTAAAGGTTAAGTGCAGCTAGCAGGTCTGAAAATCTATGTGGGTGTTTCGCAATTCCTCACCGCGCAGTGGTAACAATGAGAAACAGACTACCTCCTCAGCTAAAGACTTGGGAGTCAACATGTCCTTTCCCATCTGTTTAGATGCCAAGAACTATGTTTGTTTAATTTTTCAGCACAGTTTCTGATGCTACCCAGAGTAGGCAGACGTGCTGGCAATAGCATGAGAAAGTGGCTCGCTTCCAGAAAATCTTGTTACCCTCCAAGAATGTTTTTCGAGCTGTTAAAACCCCAAGTAGCAAATATTGTATTAAGCACATTTTGCCTTGAAAAGAGTGCGTCACCCTGCCTGGCCTGTACAGGGCTTGCTGTGCAAGGTCTGAATGCGTCCAGGCCTTTTGGAACTAAAGCTCTGTCATCCTAGACTTTGATATCAAGACGATATTATCTTTGCTTTGAAAGCATAAAGCAGTGGCTATTTCCTCTGATAGCAGGTTTTTTATGCTGCTCCCCCATTAGAGATCAATCAGCACATTACATCATGTGACGCAGATGTTGTGAACGCTGCATTTTCTCACAAAGGTTTGCAGTATCAGCTTAAGCCCTCCTGCTTCCAAGGCGAATGCTCCAAATCTGGAAGCCCTTCCCCTCTATCAGATAAAGCTTCTGGTCCAACATTCCTTGGAGTTGTTCAGTTCTACAAAGAGAGGAAACAGATTCTTTTCCTATGGGTGGTGAAGACAAAGAAAGAACAACTCAGCCTTTGGTGGGCCTCCCGCTAAAGATGGCAGAAGCCAGCACAAACTGCAGTCCCATTGCCAACTATTCTTCCCGAGCTGAGTCACTTAGTGTGTTGGACTGAACTTCAGCAGCACAAAACAAACCTCTCGTGGCTTTCAGTAGGCTGATGATCCGATTTCAGAACATGATACAGCTCAGAAGCGTCTCTCCTAGGAGAGCGATGATAGATGAAAGAGAGAATCGGCCGTGGAGAGAGACTTGCTGAAAGAATGACCTCACCTTTGATTGAGGTAACTTGATCCCCCTTTGCTGCATTTATCTGAATTCTGGGGGTCGTGCTGGATTCTTCGTAGCTGCCAGGACTGGTAAAGACTGATGATCTACAGTCGGAGACAGGGCAGGAAATTCCATCCTTTTCTCTCGAGTGAGACTCCACTGCAGTGGTGTGCAGCTGTGGTACCGTAAGCCATCTGAGGCTAGGGGTGAACACTGCGTGCTAATGCATAATACAAAAGTCTATTTCTGAGCAACAAAGACAAATGTGAACACATCACACAATGGTGCTGTAATCTCACTTGGTACTTTGGCTATTCAAACTCATAATCCAGATCAGTAAGGCTACAGCCAAGTAATTTGAGGCTGTCTATGATACAGCTTTGTTACAGCAAAGCACAGAAAATGCAGATAATTAGCCTGCAGTGACATTCCTGGAGATCAAGAAAGAGATTTCCCTGAGTCAAAATCTTTTACCAGAAGCAGGTTTTGCTTATATCTTGAAGTAGTCTTATATCTTATATCTTTAAGTAGTCTTTCCGAGCTAATTGCACCATCATCAGCTCACCACAGGCAATGTTGGGGAAAGGGAAAGAAAAAGAACAACTGTAAAGAGGAGTGAAGGTGATGCGGTAGGAAGGAAGGTGAGAGTACAAGGAGGCAACATAGGCCTTTCCCTATCAAAGCCACTGCACCATATTCAGAGTCTCTCTCTGCAGTGTCTGAATTGAAAAGACTGGTAAGCGATTCAGATCGCCAGCTCCTCAGCATGTCAGACCCTGGCTTCTTCTGCAGAAAGCAGGGAGAAGCGGATGCTTAGCGAGTGCTCAACCCAGGTACTGCAAATGCTTCTCTGCAGTGACTGTATATGATTCAGAGGGGCAGAGGGAGAAAAATCTTTCCTAGCTATATACTATTTTAGTTTCAGCTGGACAGTAGAAAACATCTCCTTACTTCTTCCCTACTTCCCTTACAGTAGGAATTAATGAAAGTGCTTCCAGTCTGAGAAATGGAAAGAGGGTCTCCAGTTTTCTGGAGAATCATAGAATCATGGAATCATCGAGTGCTTTGGGTTGGAAGGGACCTTTAGAGGCCATCTAGCCCAACCCCCCTGCAGTAAGCAGGGACAACTTCACCTGGATCAGGCTGCTCAGAGCCCCATGCAACCTGGCCTGGAATGTTTCCAGGGATGGGGCATCGACCACCTCTTTTGGCAGCCTGTTCCAGGGTTTCACCACCCTCATGGTAAACAATTTCTTCCTTATATCCAGTCTAAACCTACCCTCCCTCAGTTTAAAACCGTTACTCCTTGTCCTGTCACAGCAGGCCTGGTTAAAAAGATTGTCCCCAAGAAGCATCCTAATAACCGACAACGATAAGGTGCCACAGTGGACAGGCTGAACACAGCTCAGATGTATTTTCTTATTTTTTTTTAAAAATATAATTCTTCCATGTCGATCCTGTTGGCTCGCACTCAGACGCACACAGTGGAGCCCACGCCTCGAACCCGGTACGCTGCCCATCGCAGCCTGTCGACGCCGTGCCCCCCGGGCACAGCGCAGTCTGACAGTCAGCAGCGCTGTACCTCCCCGGGGACCCCTCTGCGCCCGGCCGAGGACACCGCTCCCCGCACGCCTGCCTTAGCGCCGCGTCTGCTTTTTGCATGACATCTGCGGCTAAACTGATAAACTCCAGTGAGGCATTTCTATCAGTGCTGTAGATTGTACTCCTGGATATTGCTCAAGAATATTTTGCACTGGGCAACTAAAAGTAGGGTTTTTTTCACACAGCATAGATCATCAATAAATACATTACTTTATCATGTCTATTTGTGTATTTGCCAATTTGAAAAATTTGGTGTTTGGATCCCACAATCATTATAACAGATTACTCAGGTCTTCTGCATCGCGCTCAAGAGCATATTTCATGTAAGAGGGAAAAGAGATGCTCACGGCTATTTCAGTTCATGTACCCTCTAGAAGTCATTTATTGATTTCTCCCAAATTTAACCTTTCAGTACTTTGGAACAGCCAGTCAATAGGCTCTCTTACCACAGGGGATAGAAATTGACCCCGTTTGTAGTCTTCATGACACTTCTGGCTTCAAACTTTAATCATCATCGGCAGAAACCATGAAAGATGCGGTTTCTGAAAACAGGGCCAAAACCAGCAAATCTGGAGAAATTAGTTTTGCACTGTTCGACTTCCAACAGAAGTAGCCAGATCCACCCCGTGTGTAACACGCCTGAACTGCAGTGAGCTTGGCCCCAGCACCTATCACGCAAAGTAACTTGAAAGAGAAACCGGGATTGCCCTGCAGAGACCACGTAGTTCCCATCCCCTTTGTTCTCTCAAGAGTTTCAGGTAGAAGAGCAAGTGTTTTCTTCCAGGAAGTCAAATGGCAAATAGCTGAACTTCCTCTCCTGTTTCTATAAGCTGAAGGTCTGTGGGTTTGTGAACCAAGGTGAAGATCCTTTTTCCTTTCTCATTCTACCAGAGTACCACTTGCTGTTTTCTCTAGCTTTAAAAACTATTTCTGATCTGAAAGAGACATGCACCTCATGGAGCGATGGTCAAATAATGGATTTACTTTTACTTGTACATTAGATTCTTCCAGCACATACAGGTGTAAATGAGGCCTTCCCTACTGAAAGAACATTTTCGGCCTCAGGAATTCCCCAGCAAGGTCGTTCCTTCCATAACTCCAAGAGAGAGGTACTATGTCTGGTTGCCATCTCACATGCGCTGTTGTAAATTGGGAGTAACTCTGTAGAAGGCCATGTCACTACAACAGGCTAAAACAGGTGTAAGCTGAGAAAAAGGATTAGGTTTCTCACATAGTGCCTTCTCTCACTGGAAGGTGGCAATATAAAGAGGCTAAAAAAAGCATTTGCACAGAGTACTGCACTTCTGTGTAATTCTACTGTATAGAACAGTCCTAAAAACTGTCACCACAGGGGACTTTGTGCATGGAAATGCTCACAGGGCCACTGTTAGCCCCAAAGGCTTGTGTGCAGGGACCAGGGCTGGCGGGGAGGCAAGGGCAAGGAAGGCATGGGGAAGGGGAAGGAGAAAGGGAAGGGGAAGGGGAGAGGAGAGGAGAGGAGAGGAGAGGAGAGGAGAGGAGAGGAGAGGAGAGGAGAGGAGAGGAGAGGAGAGGAGAGGAGAGGAGAGGAGAGGAGAGGAGAGGAGAGGAGAGGAGAGGAGAGGAGAGGAGAGGAGGGGAGAGGAGAGGAGAGGAGAGGAGAGGAGAGGAGAGGAGAGGAGAGGAGAGGAGAGGAGAGGAGAGGAGAGGAGAGGAGAGGAGAGGAGAGGAGAGGAGAGGAGAGGAGAGGAGAGGAGAGGAGAGGAGAGGAGAGGAGAGGAGAGGAGAGGAGAGGAGAGGAGAGGAGAGGAGAGAGGAGAATCAGAAAAGAGAGGATGTGACCTCTGCTTGGTTATGTATGGGCATCCACGGGTTGTGTCAGGAAGCCCAGCATGAGGGACATGCCTTCACACTGTAGCCTCTCACACATCATTTGATAAGGAGGGAAAACCCCCACATTTTAGGAAATGCTTCCTGCTGTGATGCTGGGAATAGAAATCTCTGTGATGCTGAACAAGAAAATCACTGTTTCTGGTATCGCATCTCTGTAAGCGGCACTTCTGCTGTGTACTTATTTTTCTTTTGTACTGCCTGAGTCATCCCTTCCAGATGGACGTCCCAGGACAATCTTACAGGAACAAACATCCTTGGCTGTACTGCACAGAGTAAAACATTTACCAGCTATTCTCTGTATGTCCTTGTTACAGAAGAGCTCACTAAATACTTGCCTAGGGACACAGATGTACCCGCAGAGGTGCAGCGTGACAGTGGTGAGACAAATGTGCATACACAATATTGACCTTGGCGGTTGTACGCCATACGGAGCGCCAGCAGAAATCCTACCAGTCCACCAGCAGAAATCCTGCCTTTAGCTGGTACAGCCCCTACCAAGCCTGTCAGCGCCTCACCTAAACCATTATTTGTCTGAGTCATCTGCCCTTTCAGGATCCTGCACGCTGCGTGCCCCGGAGCAGCTGAGACCCAGAGCTCTTTGCTGAGGAGAGCGCAGAGCGGATGGCAGCTCAGCACTGCAGACACCATCGCGCCTAAAGGCAAGGATCCTGTCAGGAAGAGGGCCATGTCACTGCACGTTAGCCATACACACACCTGTGCACTGCAGTGAATCTCTGCGCTTAAGAAATTTATCTCCCTGACCTGTCACGCTTCCCCAGAGCTCTGTCAAGCCACTGGTGGAGGATTTCAGCCAGAACAGAAGCAACACCCTCTGTGCTTGGGTGTCACGGTCTTCCTTGCTTTCTGATGGGACCTTGGGAGGGTCTGGATGCAATGGGAAGCCTCATCTGCTGCAGGATCGCTCTTTCCTTTTATCTCGCTCTTTCCTGCTTCTGTTCCAGTTTATCAGCTTCACAGATTTTGTCTTTCTTCCTGGCAGGCAGACTTTTTTTTTAAATTTGATGAAAGGCACTACATATTCTTGCTGCAATCAATAGCCTGCTTGCTGGCATGTGACTAAATAACAGTAATTAGCCCAGTGGCTGGAGTTTCCCTGAGTTAGATCATGATAATCTGTGCTGGCTCTTCATAGTGTTTGCTTGGTGTCTACGCTGCTTTCTTGGCTAGGTTACCTTCAGGCATACCATGTGCTTGAGTAGTAATAATAAACAGGAAAAATGAGGCAGTTCATAAGATCATTATTTTAGTTAGATTTTCTGTTCTAAAAGCCAAAAAAACATCAGCAGGCCCAATACATCCAGGAGAGCTGGTTTTTCCCTCTGCTTGCTAAAATGTTGAGCTGTTGTATGGCTATATCAAAGAATTTCGGGAAGGATGGAGAGGGACTTCTCACAAGGGTGTGTAGTGATAGGACAAGGGGGAATGGCTCTAAACTAAAAGAGGGCAGATTTGGATTAGATATTAGGAAGAAATTGTTCACCATGAGGGTGGTGAAACACTGGCCCAGGTTGCCCAGAGAAGCTGTGGCTGCCCCCTCCCTGGCAGTGTTCAAGGCCAGGTTGGATGGAGCTCTGAGCAGCCTGGTCTGGTGGAAGATGTCCCTGCTCATGGCAGGGGGGTTGGAACCAGATGATCTTTATGGTCCCTTCCAACCCAAACCATTCTATGATTCTATGATTCTATGAATTTGATGGAACACCAAATTAGTTCAGGATCCCACTGGTACTTCAGATGCTGAATTCCATCAGCCATGAGCTCATATCTTTGCTCATGAAAAGAGAGGGAGGAAAGACGGGGAGTTCGTGTTTGAAAGACCCGAACAGATTCAGATCTCAAGCGCTTGTCAGGGTCAGTCTGCACATGTATTCTTTCAGTTCTTGAAAAATTGTCTTGTTCTGCTGCACAGGAAAAAAGACTTGACATAAATGGTCTCCGAGAGGCAGAAGAGGTGCTGACAGGACTCCAGCACCCCAGTCCCCCAGCCGAGGAAGCAGGGTCCTGGTGGAAACTAGAGGCAGTAGCTGATACGTGTCTGAGAGGAGTCAACATGCTTCTGACATCCCAAGAAATGCAGAACCAAAGGTCTTGCACCTACACAGGGCCTCTGAGCAACCTGGTCTAGTGGAAGACATCCCTGCTCATGGCAGGGGGGTTGGAACCAGGTGATCTTTAAGGTCCCTTCCAACCCAAACCATTCTATGATTCTATGATCTGCGATTTACCAGGTGGAGAAGTTTCTCCTTCCAAGAAGGGTAGAGTCTTCAGAGAGGAACCTCTTCAGTGCAGGAAACCCTGCCAGAGCTGTGCTTTTATTCTGCACGCCCCATGGGGAGTGACATTACCTAGAGCTGAGAAAAGTTTGAATAAATCAATCAGCTGAGCCAAGGCCCCTTTTCAGGGTGTTACCAGCTACCCCCTTCCCACGTAAATCTCCCTGCCAAGATTTTCCTCTGCTTCCTTGAGCAAAGCCCAGAAGCGTTCGGACTGGTTCTGCTGCAAGCAGGCTCTTCACACGTCTTCTGGGAGAACTGGCAGCCGCAGGCAGCCGGTAACGGCTCCCAGAGTTCCCAGTCCCTGTCAGAGAGAGCTGGCCGGGCTGCTCAGTCCCCTGAAGCTGTTCAATAGCTGTGTGTGAAATGGCCTGCTCCCAGGCCACTCGTAGTGGATCAGAGTCTGCAGCAGAGGTGATGATCAATGTTTGGACCTGTAATAGTTCTCTGCATTGTGGGTTGTTGCAGGGACTACAGCTGAGCGAGTGCACTGCTCTCCATCCTACGGAGCTGAGATGCACCCCAGTGACGAAGCCTCAGTAAAGCCAATGCTGATCCTCTGCCTGCTCTATGGGAAAGAAGGGGAACATCGGTGCAGAAGCTGTGGATCTGGCACTCTTCAGAAACACCGAATTTGCTAAAACCTCCCAAAGAACAGATCCAACTGGAATTCACTGTATTTTCAGCTCATTGTTCCAGTTAGATCTCAACCCTACTTAGAAAAAAACAACATCAAGTAAAGGCAGGATGAATACCTTCTAGAAGCAAAAAGATATATTTTGTCAACTGATTACACAGATGGGAAAATCACACAAGCAGTGGTGAGGTGGACAGCAGTCTGGGAGAACTGGCGACATCCCATAGGCTGTGGAAAGCATCCTCTTCGTCCGGTGCTTCTTGACATTTCCTCAGAGCGCAAGTTCGCAAATTGTGCACTTCTGAGTTCAGACAAAACCTCCCAGGCTTGTCAAGAGTATGGATGCAATTGCCAAGCCAGGGCTGTAAGACTTCTATAGATGTTGCCATTTCTTTTTTCCTTCTCTTCTTTTTTTTTTTTAATTTTTTTTTGCTAGAGATGGCTCTTGTAACATCTTGACTCCTGAGCAAGATGAATTCTGTCACTGTGCCAGTTCTTTGCGCTAGGCAATGGAGGGCAAAGATAAGGCTTCAGATGTGTCCCACTTATATGTCAAAATACTGCAACACTGACAAGTATTTTAGTGCTGTACACTCCCTGAATACTAAACTTCTTTCTGGTACTATCTTGTGCTACACAATACGGCTTTTTTTATGCTTCAGTTTACCAGCCTCCCTTTTCATTTGCAGTTAGGCTGGTAGGGGAAGAAAGCCCCTCGCAAAAATTAGGATCGCGTTTTTCCAGTCTTTATTCAAGTATGTGGCACATGCAAACTGTTCACACAAACCAGGATTAGAAGCCCTAGAGCTAAGATATATTCACACCTTTTTCATCCTGAAGTGTTCTTTATCAGAGCTCAACTCACTATTTATCTTTGCAAGATTTAAAAAGAATGTTTTATTACCTAGCTCAGTGTCCTCTTGCTGTCCTCAGAGATGATGGAGTGGAGAGTGCACTTATAAAATTTGCAGTTGACACCAAGGTGGGAGTGGATGCAAGCACTTCAGAGGATGGGATCAGAATTCAAAATTATCTTCATATGTTGGAGAAATAGTCTAAAACTAGCAAGACAGAATTTTGTAACCACATGTCCAAAGCACTACACGAAGAAATGAAAGATCAAATGCACAAATACAAAATGAGGAATCATAGGAGAGGTGGAAGGACTGAAGAAAAAGGTTGTGAGAGCTACAACAGGACTCAAAGCAAATCACAGAATCACAGAATCACAGAATCACAGAATAGTAGGGGTTGGAAGGGACCTCTGTGGGTCATCTAGTCCAACCCTCCTGCCGAAGCAGGGTCACCTACAGTAGGTTGCAGAGGACCTTGTCCAGGCAGGTCTTGAATATCTCCAGAGAAGGAGACTCCACCACCTATATGACCATATCACCATATGAGCAAAGGAGGTAGATCTCCTGAAAGGTAAATCTCATACTGAGATGTGTTATCACAGGAGTATCAGATGCAACAGGGGATTACTCAGCTCTACAAGTCACTGGTGAAGACCCAGCTGGAGTATTGGATCTAGTTCTGGCTGGCTTTTTAAAAGAGCAGCAAGAATATAAGCCATTCAGAGAATGTGGCCTGCCAGAAACAGCTCAGATCATTAGGTTGGTCACTCTGGAAGCTCTAAAGGGAGACTCGATAATAGTTTTCCAGTAAGTGAAAGACTGTCCAAGAGAGGACAAGGATCATTTATTCCCTTTGCCGAGTCTTCAGGAAAGAATCCGCTAGATCCTGCAGAATGGCAGTTAGATATTGGAGAGAAATCCAAGGCTGGCTAATAATCCCTAGGGAGACTTGGGACTCTGTGCTAGCAGAGGATTTTAGGAATAGTTCTGGCAGTGCTACAGCTGTATTTGATCTCACTTAGAGCAGGCAAATTATCTCAGTGGTTTCACACAGCTTCTCAACATTCTCAATCCTATTTTATCAACAGCTCCATGCCGTTCCTTTTTGTTTGCAGCAGCGCAGTGTTGAAGCTGAGCTGCAGGTGCTTTTCAGTCACGTCAGCACTTTGGCAGTTCCAAATTCAGGATCGGACCCCTTCACTTTCTCATGCTTTTGCTGGACAAGCAGGGACCGTTCTCGTCATCTGACTCTGCTCCCTGCTTGCACACGTGGGTTTCCCA
>NW_027448805.1:0-91324 GCF_030867145.1 Opisthocomus hoazin
GGGGGCCTCCGGCAGCCCTGCTCTGAAAATGCGAACATCTGCAGATAGCTGGCAGGCAGAAAGAGCTAGCCTGGAAAGCTGTTGCTCAGCCTCATCTGCCCATGGCACTGCTCGCACAGAGGCACAGAGAATGGGGCTGCTTGCTTGTCTTGCCCCCTCTAACTTCAAACGTAGCTTTGGGGGTCCGTGCAGGGGGCCTCCGGCAGCCCTGCTCTGAAAATGCGAACGTCTGCAGATAGCTCGCAGGCAGAAAGAGCTAGCCTGGAAAGCTGTTGCTCAGCCTCATCTGCCCATGGCACTGCTCGCACAGAGGCACAGAGACTGGGGCTGCTTGCTTGTCTTGCCCCGTCAAACTTCAAACGTAGCTTTGGGGGTCCGTGCAGCGGGCCTCCGGCAGCCCTGCTCCCAAAATGCGAACGTCTACAGATAGCTGGCAGGCAGAAAGAGCTAGCCTGGAAAGCTGTTGCTCAGCCTCATCTGCCCATGGCACTGCTCGCACAGAGGCACAGAGAATGGGGCTGCTTGCTTGTCTTGCCCCCTCAAACTTCAAAAGTAGCTTTGGGGGTCCGTGCAGGGAGCCTGCGGCAGCCCTGCTCCCAAAATGCGAACGTCTGCAGATAGCTGGCAGGCAGAAAGAGCTAGCCTGGAAAGCTGTTGCTCAGCCTCATCTGCCCATGGCACTGCTCGCACAGAGGCACAGAGACTGGGGCTGCTTGCTTGTCTTGCCCCGTCAAACTTCAAATGTAGCTTTGGGGGTCCGTGCAGGGGGCCTCCGGCAGCCCTGCTCTGAAAATGCAAACGTCTGCAGATAGCTCGCAGGCAGAAAGAGCTAGCCTGGAAAGCTGTTGCTCAGCCTCATCTGCCCATGGCACTGCTCGCACAGAGGCACAGAGACTGGGGCTGCTTGCTTGTCTTGCCCCCTCAAACTTCAAACGTAGCTTTGGGGGTCCGTGCAGGAAGCCTCCGGCAGCCCTGCTCTGAAAATACGAACGTCTGCAGATAGCTGGCAGGCAGAAAGAGCTAGCCTGGAAAGCTGTTGCTCAGCCTCATCTGCCCATGGCACTGCTCGCACAGAGGCACAGAGACTGGGGCTGCTTGCTTGTCTTGCCCCCTCAAACTTCAAACGTAGCTTTGGGGGTCCGTGCAGGGGGCCTCCGGCAGCCCTGCTCCCAAAATGCGAACGTCTACAGATAGCTGGCAGGCAGAAAGAGCTAGCCTGGAAAGCTGTTGCTCAGCCTCATCTGCCCATGGCACTGCTTGCACAGAGGCACAGAGACTGGGGCTGCTTGCTTGTCTTGCCCCCTCAAACTTCAAACGTAGCTTTGGGGGTCCGTGCAGGGAGCCTCCGGCAGCCCTGCTCTGAAAATGCGAACGTCTGCAGATAGCTCGCAGGCAGAAAGAGCTAGCCTGGAAAGGTGTTGCTCAGCCTCATCTGCCCATGGCACTGCTCGCACAGAGGCACAGAGAATGGGGCTGCTTGCTTGTCTTGCCCCCTCAAACTTCAAACGTAGCTTTGGGGGTCCGTGCAAGGGGCCTGCGGCAGCCCTGCTCCCAAAATGCGAACGTCTGCAGATAGCTCGCAGGCAGAAAAAGCTAGCCTGGAAAGCTGTTGCTCAGCCTCATCTGCCCATGGCACTGCTCGCACAGAGGCACAGAGACTGGGGCTGCTTGCTTGTCTTGCCCCCTCTAACTTCAAACGTAGCTTTGGGGGTCCGTGCAGGGGGCCTCCGGCAGCCCTGCTCTGAAAATGCGAACGTCTGCAGATAGCTGGCAGGCAGAAAGAGCTAGCCTGGAAAGCTGTTGCTCAGCCTCATCTGCCCATGGCACTGCTCGCACAGAGGCACAGAGACTGGGGCTGCTTGCTTGTCTTGCCCCCTCAAACTTCAAACGTAGCTCTGGGGGTCCGTGCAGGGGGCCTCCGGCAGCCCTGCTCCCAAAATGCGAACGTCTGCAGATAGCTGGCAGGCAGAAAGAGCTAGCCTGGAAAGCTGTTGCTCAGCCTCATCTGCCCATGGCACTGCTCGCACAGAGGCACAGAGACTGGGGCTGCTTGCTTGTGTTGCCCCCTCAAACTTCAAACGTAGCTTTGGGGGTCCGTGCAGGGGGCCTCCGGCAGCCCTGCTCCCAAAATGCGAACGTCTGCAGATAGGTGGCAGGCAGAAAGAGCTAGCCTGGAAAGCTGTTGCTCAGCCTCATCTGCCCATGGCACTGCTCGCACAGAGGCACAGAGACTGGGGCTGCTTGCTTGTCTTGCCCCCTCTAACTTCAAACGTAGCTTTGGGGGTCCGTGCAGGGGGCCTCCGGCAGCCCTGTTCTGAAAATGCGAACGTCTGCAGATAGCTGGCAGGCAGAAAGAGCTAGCCTGGAAAGCTGTTGCTCAGCCTCATCTGCCCATGGCACTGCTCGCACAGAGGCACAGAGACTGGGGCTGCTTGCTTGTCTTGCCCCCTCAAACTTCAAACGTAGCTTTGGGGGTCCGTGCAGGGGGCCTGCGGCAGCCCTGCTCCCAAAATGAGAACGTCTGCAGATAGCTGGCAGGCAGAAAGAGCTAGCCTGGAAAGCTGTTGCTCAGCCTCATCTGCCCATGGCACTGCTCGCACAGAGGCACAGAGACTGGGGCTGCTTGCTTGTCTTGCCCCCTCAAACTTCAAACGTAGCTTTGGGGGTCCGTGCAGGGGGCCTCTGGCAGCCCTGCTCTGAAAATGCGAACGTCTGCAGATAGCTGGCAGGCAGAAAGAGCTAGCCTGGAAAGCTGTTGCTCAGCCTCATCTGCCCATGGCACTGCTCGCACAGAGGCACAGAGACTTGGGCTGCTTGCTTGTCTTGCCCCCTCAAACTTCAAACGTAGCTTTGGGGGTCCGTGCAGGGGGCCTCCGGCAGCCCTGCTCCCAAAATGCGAACGTCTGCAGATAGCTGGCAGGCAGAAAGAGCTAGCCTGGAAAGCTGTTGCTCAGCCTCATCTGCCCATGGCACTGCTCGCACAGAGGCACAGAGACTGGGGCTGCTTGCTTGTCTTGCCCCCTCAAACTTCAAACGTAGCTTTGGGGGTCCGTGCAGGGGGCCTCCGGCAGCCCTGCTCCCAAAATGCGAACGTCTGCAGATAGCTCGCAGGCAGAAAGAGCTAGCCTGGAAAGCTGTTGCTCAGCCGCATCTGCCCATGGCACTGCTCGCACAGAGGCACAGAGACTGGGGCTGCTTGCTTGTCTTGCCCCGTCAAACTTCAAACGTAGCTTTGGGGGTCCGTGCAGCGGGCCTCCGGCAGCCCTGCTCCCAAAATGCGAACGTCTACAGATAGCTGGCAGGCAGAAAGAGCTAGCCTGGAAAGCTGTTGCTCAGCCTCATCTGCCCATGGCACTGCTCGCACAGAGGCACAGAGAATGGGGCTGCTTGCTTGTCTTGCCCCCTCAAACTTCAAAAGTAGCTTTGGGGGTCCGTGCAGGGAGCCTGCGGCAGCCCTGCTCCCAAAATGCAAACGTCTGCAGATAGCTGGCAGGCAGAAAGAGCTAGCCTGGAAAGCTGTTGCTCAGCCTCATCTGCCCATGGCACTGCTCGCACAGAGGCACAGAGACTGGGGCTGCTTGCTTGTCTTGCCCCGTCAAACTTCAAATGTAGCTTTGGGGGTCCGTGCAGGGGGCCTCCGGCAGCCCTGCTCTGAAAATGCAAACGTCTGCAGATAGCTCGCAGGCAGAAAGAGCTAGCCTGGAAAGCTGTTGCTCAGCCTCATCTGCCCATGGCACTGCTCGCACAGAGGCACAGAGACTGGGGCTGCTTGCTTGTCTTGCCCCCTCAAACTTCAAACGTAGCTTTGGGGGTCCGTGCAGGGGGCCTCCGGCAGCCCTGCTCTGAAAATACGAACGTCTGCAGATAGCTGGCAGGCAGAAAGAGCTAGCCTGGAAAGCTGTTGCTCAGCCTCATCTGCCCATGGCACTGCTCGCACAGAGGCACAGAGACTGGGGCTGCTTGCTTGTCTTGCCCCCTCAAACTTCAAACGTAGCTTTGGGGGTCCGTGCAGGGGGCCTCCGGCAGCCCTGCTCCCAAAATGCGAACGTCTACAGATAGCTGGCAGGCAGAAAGAGCTAGCCTGGAAAGCTGTTGCTCAGCCTCATCTGCCCATGGCACTGCTTGCACAGAGGCACAGAGACTGGGGCTGCTTGCTTGTCTTGCCCCCTCAAACTTCAAACGTAGCTTTGGGGGTCCGTGCAGGGAGCCTCCGGCAGCCCTGCTCTGAAAATGCGAACGTCTGCAGATAGCTCGCAGGCAGAAAGAGCTAGCCTGGAAAGCTGTTGCTCAGCCTCATCTGCCCATGGCACTGCTCGCACAGAGGCACAGAGACTGGGGCTGCTTGCTTGTCTTGCCCCCTCTAACTTCAAACGTAGCTTTGGGGGTCCGTGCAGGGGGCCTCCGGCAGCCCTGCTCTGAAAATGCGAACGTCTGCAGATAGCTGGCAGGCAGAAAGAGCTAGCCTGGAAAGCTGTTGCTCAGCCTCATCTGCCCATGGCACTGCTCGCACAGAGGCACAGAGACTGGGGCTGCTTGCTTGTCTTGCCCCCTCAAACTTCAAACGTAGCTCTGGGGGTCCGTGCAGGGGGCCTCCGGCAGCCCTGCTCCCAAAATGCGAACGTCTGCAGATAGCTGGCAGGCAGAAAGAGCTAGCCTGGAAAGCTGTTGCTCAGCCTCATCTGCCCATGGCACTGCTCGCACAGAGGCACAGAGACTGGGGCTGCTTGCTTGTGTTGCCCCCTCAAACTTCAAACGTAGCTTTGGGGGTCCGTGCAGGGGGCCTCCGGCAGCCCTGCTCCCAAAATGCGAACGTCTGCAGATAGGTGGCAGGCAGAAAGAGCTAGCCTGGAAAGCTGTTGCTCAGCCTCATCTGCCCATGGCACTGCTCGCACAGAGGCACAGAGACTGGGGCTGCTTGCTTGTGTTGCCCTCTCAAACTTCAAACGTAGCTTTGGGGGTCCGTGCAGGGGGCCTCCGGCAGCCCTGCTCCCAAAATGCGAACGTCTGCAGATAGCTGGCAGGTAGAAAGAGCTAGCCTGGAAAGCTGTTGCTCAGCCTCATCTGCCCATGGCACTGCTCGCACAGAGGCACAGAGACTGGGGCTGCTTGCTTGTCTTGCCCCCTCAAACTTCAAACGTAGCTCTGGGGTTCCGTGCAGGGGGCCTCCGGCAGCCCTGCTCTGAAAATGCGAACATCTGCAGATAGCTGGCAGGCAGAAAGAGCTAGCCTGGAAAGCTGTTGCTCAGCCTCATCTGCCCATGGCACTGCTCGCACAGAGGCACAGAGAATGGGGCTGCTTGCTTGTCTTGCCCCCTCTAACTTCAAACGTAGCTTTGGGGGTCCGTGCAGGGGGCCTCCGGCAGCCCTGCTCTGAAAATGCGAACGTCTGCAGATAGCTCGCAGGCAGAAAGAGCTAGCCTGGAAAGCTGTTGCTCAGCCTCATCTGCCCATGGCACTGCTCGCACAGAGGCACAGAGACTGGGGCTGCTTGCTTGTCTTGCCCCGTCAAACTTCAAACGTAGCTTTGGGGGTCCGTGCAGCGGGCCTCCGGCAGCCCTGCTCCCAAAATGCGAACGTCTACAGATAGCTGGCAGGCAGAAAGAGCTAGCCTGGAAAGCTGTTGCTCAGCCTCATCTGCCCATGGCACTGCTCGCACAGAGGCACAGAGAATGGGGCTGCTTGCTTGTCTTGCCCCCTCAAACTTCAAAAGTAGCTTTGGGGGTCCGTGCAGGGAGCCTGCGGCAGCCCTGCTCCCAAAATGCGAACGTCTGCAGATAGCTGGCAGGCAGAAAGAGCTAGCCTGGAAAGCTGTTGCTCAGCCTCATCTGCCCATGGCACTGCTCGCACAGAGGCACAGAGACTGGGGCTGCTTGCTTGTCTTGCCCCGTCAAACTTCAAATGTAGCTTTGGGGGTCCGTGCAGGGGGCCTCCGGCAGCCCTGCTCTGAAAATGCAAACGTCTGCAGATAGCTCGCAGGCAGAAAGAGCTAGCCTGGAAAGCTGTTGCTCAGCCTCATCTGCCCATGGCACTGCTCGCACAGAGGCACAGAGACTGGGGCTGCTTGCTTGTCTTGCCCCCTCAAACTTCAAACGTAGCTTTGGGGGTCCGTGCAGGAAGCCTCCGGCAGCCCTGCTCTGAAAATACGAACGTCTGCAGATAGCTGGCAGGCAGAAAGAGCTAGCCTGGAAAGCTGTTGCTCAGCCTCATCTGCCCATGGCACTGCTCGCACAGAGGCACAGAGACTGGGGCTGCTTGCTTGTCTTGCCCCCTCAAACTTCAAACGTAGCTTTGGGGGTCCGTGCAGGGGGCCTCCGGCAGCCCTGCTCCCAAAATGCGAACGTCTACAGATAGCTGGCAGGCAGAAAGAGCTAGCCTGGAAAGCTGTTGCTCAGCCTCATCTGCCCATGGCACTGCTTGCACAGAGGCACAGAGACTGGGGCTGCTTGCTTGTCTTGCCCCCTCAAACTTCAAACGTAGCTTTGGGGGTCCGTGCAGGGAGCCTCCGGCAGCCCTGCTCTGAAAATGCGAACGTCTGCAGATAGCTCGCAGGCAGAAAGAGCTAGCCTGGAAAGGTGTTGCTCAGCCTCATCTGCCCATGGCACTGCTCGCACAGAGGCACAGAGAATGGGGCTGCTTGCTTGTCTTGCCCCCTCAAACTTCAAACGTAGCTTTGGGGGTCCGTGCAAGGGGCCTGCGGCAGCCCTGCTCCCAAAATGCGAACGTCTGCAGATAGCTCGCAGGCAGAAAAAGCTAGCCTGGAAAGCTGTTGCTCAGCCTCATCTGCCCATGGCACTGCTCGCACAGAGGCACAGAGACTGGGGCTGCTTGCTTGTCTTGCCCCCTCTAACTTCAAACGTAGCTTTGGGGGTCCGTGCAGGGGGCCTCCGGCAGCCCTGCTCTGAAAATGCGAACGTCTGCAGATAGCTGGCAGGCAGAAAGAGCTAGCCTGGAAAGCTGTTGCTCAGCCTCATCTGCCCATGGCACTGCTCGCACAGAGGCACAGAGACTGGGGCTGCTTGCTTGTCTTGCCCCCTCAAACTTCAAACGTAGCTCTGGGGGTCCGTGCAGGGGGCCTCCGGCAGCCCTGCTCCCAAAATGCGAACGTCTGCAGATAGCTGGCAGGCAGAAAGAGCTAGCCTGGAAAGCTGTTGCTCAGCCTCATCTGCCCATGGCACTGCTCGCACAGAGGCACAGAGACTGGGGCTGCTTGCTTGTGTTGCCCCCTCAAACTTCAAACGTAGCTTTGGGGGTCCGTGCAGGGGGCCTCCGGCAGCCCTGCTCCCAAAATGCGAACGTCTGCAGATAGGTGGCAGGCAGAAAGAGCTAGCCTGGAAAGCTGTTGCTCAGCCTCATCTGCCCATGGCACTGCTCGCACAGAGGCACAGAGACTGGGGCTGCTTGCTTGTCTTGCCCCCTCTAACTTCAAACGTAGCTTTGGGGGTCCGTGCAGGGGGCCTCCGGCAGCCCTGTTCTGAAAATGCGAACGTCTGCAGATAGCTGGCAGGCAGAAAGAGCTAGCCTGGAAAGCTGTTGCTCAGCCTCATCTGCCCATGGCACTGCTCGCACAGAGGCACAGAGACTGGGGCTGCTTGCTTGTCTTGCCCCCTCAAACTTCAAACGTAGCTTTGGGGGTCCGTGCAGGGGGCCTGCGGCAGCCCTGCTCTGAAAATGCGAACGTCTGCAGATAGCTGGCAGGCAGAAAGAGCTAGCCTGGAAAGCTGTTGCTCAGCCTCATCTGCCCATGGCACTGCTCGCACAGAGGCACAGAGACTGGGGCTGCTTGCTTGTCTTGCCCCCTCAAACTTCAAACGTAGCTTTGGGGGTCCGTGCAGGGGGCCTCTGGCAGCCCTGCTCTGAAAATGCGAACGTCTGCAGATAGCTGGCAGGCAGAAAGAGCTAGCCTGGAAAGCTGTTGCTCAGCCTCATCTGCCCATGGCACTGCTCGCACAGAGGCACAGAGACTTGGGCTGCTTGCTTGTCTTGCCCCCTCAAACTTCAAACGTAGCTTTGGGGGTCCGTGCAGGGGGCCTCCGGCAGCCCTGCTCCCAAAATGCGAACGTCTGCAGATAGCTGGCAGGCAGAAAGAGCTAGCCTGGAAAGCTGTTGCTCAGCCTCATCTGCCCATGGCACTGCTCGCACAGAGGCACAGAGACTGGGGCTGCTTGCTTGTCTTGCCCCCTCAAACTTCAAACGTAGCTTTGGGGGTCCGTGCAGGGGGCCTCCGGCAGCCCTGCTCCCAAAATGCGAACGTCTGCAGATAGCTCGCAGGCAGAAAGAGCTAGCCTGGAAAGCTGTTGCTCAGCCGCATCTGCCCATGGCACTGCTCGCACAGAGGCACAGAGACTGGGGCTGCTTGCTTGTCTTGCCCCGTCAAACTTCAAACGTAGCTTTGGGGGTCCGTGCAGGGGGCCTGCGGCAGCCCTGCTCTGAAAATGCGAACGTCTGCAGAGAGCTCGCAGGCAGAAAGAGCTAGCCTGGAAAGCTGTTGCTCAGCCTCATCTGCCCATGGCACTGCTCGCACAGAGGCACAGAGACTGGGGCTGCTTGCTTGTCTTGCCCCCTCAAACTTCAAACGTAGCTTTGGGGGTCCGTGCAGGGGGCCTCCGGCAGCCCTGCTCCCAAAATGCGAACGTCTGTAGATAGCTCGCAGGCAGAAAGAGCTAGCCTGGAAAGCTGTTGCTCAGCCTCATCTGCCCATGGCACTGCTCGCACAGAGGCACAGAGACTGGGGCTGCTTGCTTGTCTTGCCCCCTCTAACTTCAAACGTAGCTTTGGGGGTCCGTGCAGGGGGCCTGCGGCAGCCCTGCTCCCAAAATGCGAACGTCTGCAGATAGCTGGCAGGCAGAAAGAGCTAGCCTGGAAAGCTGTTGCTCAGCCTCATCTGCCCATGGCACTGCTCGCACAGAGGCACAGAGACTGGGGCTGCTTGCTTGTCTTGCCCCCTCAAACTTCAAACGTAGCTTTGGGGGTCCGTGCAGGGGGCCTCCGGCAGCCCTGCTCTGAAAATGCGAACGTCTGCAGATAGCTGGCAGGCAGAAAGAGCTAGCCTGGAAAGCTGTTGCTCAGCCTCATCTGCCCATGGCACTGCTCGCACAGAGGCACAGAGACTGGGGCTGCTTGCTTGTCTTGCCCCCTCAAACTTCAAACGTAGCTTTGGGGGTCTGTGCAGGGGGCCTGCGGCAGCCCTGCTCCCAAAATGCGAACGTCTGCAGATAGCTCGCAGGCAGAAAAAGCTAGCCTGGAAAGCTGTTGCTCAGCCTCATCTGCCCATGGCACTGCTCGCACAGAGGCACAGAGACTGGGGCTGCTTGCTTGTCTTGCCCCGTCAATCTTCAAACGTAGCTTTGGGGGTCCGTGCAGGGGGCCTCCGGCAGCCCTGCTCCCAAAATGCGAACGTCTGCAGATAGCTGGCAGGCAGAAAGAGCTAGCCTGGAAAGCTGTTGCTCAGCCGCATCTGCCCATGGCACTGCTCGCACAGAGGCACAGAGACTGGGGCTGCTTGCTTGTCTTGCCCCGTCAAACTTCAAACGTAGCTTTGGGGGTCCGTGCAGGGGGCCTGCGGCAGCCCTGCTCTGAAAATGCGAACGTCTGCAGAGAGCTCGCAGGCAGAAAGAGCTAGCCTGGAAAGCTGTTGCTCAGCCTCATCTGCCCATGGCACTGCTCGCACAGAGGCACAGAGACTGGGGCTGCTTGCTTGTCTTGCCCCCTCAAACTTCAAACGTAGCTTTGGGGGTCCGTGCAGGGGGCCTCCGGCAGCCCTGCTCCCAAAATGCGAACGTCTGTAGATAGCTCGCAGGCAGAAAGAGCTAGCCTGGAAAGCTGTTGCTCAGCCTCATCTGCCCATGGCACTGCTCGCACAGAGGCACAGAGACTGGGGCTGCTTGCTTGTCTTGCCCCCTCAAACTTCAAACGTAGCTTTGGGGGTCCGTGCAGGGGGCCTGCGGCAGCCCTGCTCCCAAAATGCGAACGTCTGCAGATAGCTGGCAGGCAGAAAGAGCTAGCCTGGAAAGCTGTTGCTCAGCCTCATCTGCCCATGGCACTGCTCGCACAGAGGCACAGAGACTGGGGCTGCTTGCTTGTCTTGCCCCCTCAAACTTCAAACGTAGCTTTGGGGGTCCGTGCAGGGGGCCTCCGGCAGCCCTGCTCTGAAAATGCGAACGTCTGCAGATAGCTGGCAGGCAGAAAGAGCTAGCCTGGAAAGCTGTTGCTCAGCCTCATCTGCCCATGGCACTGCTCGCACAGAGGCACAGAGACTGGGGCTGCTTGTTTGTCTTGCCCCCTCAAACTTCAAACGTAGCTTTGGGGGTCCGTGCAGGGAGCCTCCGGCAGCCCTGCTCTGAAAATGCGAACGTCTGCAGATAGCTGGCAGGCAGAAAGAGCTAGCCTGGAAAGCTGTTGCTCAGCCTCATCTGCCCATGGCACTGCTCGCACAGAGGCACAGAGACTGGGGCTGCTTGCTTGTCTTGCCCCCTCAAACTTCAAACGTAGCTTTGGGGGTCCGTGCAGGGGGCCTCCGGCAGCCCTGCTCCCAAAATGCGAACGTCTGCAGATAGCTCGCAGGCAGAAAAAGCTAGCCTGGAAAGCTGTTGCTCAGCCTCATCTGCCCATGGCACTGCTCGCACAGAGGCACAGAGACTGGGGCTGCTTGCTTGTCTTGCCCCGTCAATCTTCAAACGTAGCTTTGGGGGTCCGTGCAGGGGGCCTCCGGCAGCCCTGCTCCCAAAATGCGAACGTCTGCAGATAGCTCGCAGGCAGAAAGAGCTAGCCTGGAAAGCTGTTGCTCAGCCTCATCTGCCCATGGCACTGCTCGCACAGAGGCACAGAGACTGGGGCTGCTTGCTTGTCTTGCCCCCTCAAACTTCAAACGTAGCTCTGGGGGTCCGTGCAGGGGGCCTCCGGCAGCCCTGCTCCCAAAATGCGAACGTCTGCAGATAGCTGGCAGGCAGAAAGAGCTAGCCTGGAAAGCTGTTGCTCAGCCTCATCTGCCCATGGCACTGCTCGCACAGAGGCACAGAGACTGGGGCTGCTTGCTTGTGTTGCCCCCTCAAACTTCAAACGTAGCTTTGGGGGTCCGTGCAGGGGGCCTCCGGCAGCCCTGCTCTGAAAATGCGAACGTCTGCAGATAGCTGGCAGGCAGAAAGAGCTAGCCTGGAAAGCTGTTGCTCAGCCTCATCTGCCCATGGCACTGCTCGCACAGAGGCACAGAGACTGGGGCTGCTTGCTTGTCTTGCCCCCTCTAACTTCAAACGTAGCTTAGGTGGTCCGTGCAGGGGGCCTCCGGCAGCCCTGCTCTGAAAATGCGAACGTCTGCAGATAGGTGGCAGGCAGAAAGAGCTAGCCTGGAAAGCTGTTGCTCAGCCTCATCTGCCCATGGCACTGCTCGCACAGAGGCACAGAGACTGGGGCTGCTTGCTTGTCTTGCCCCGTCAAACTTCAAACGTAGCTTTGGGGGTCCGTGCAGGGGGCCTGCGGCAGCCCTGCTCTGAAAATGCGAACGTCTGCAGATAGCTCGCAGGCAGAAAGAGCTAGCCTGGAAAGCTGTTGCTCAGCCTCATCTGCCCATGGCACTGCTCGCACAGAGGCACAGAGACTGGGGCTGCTTGCTTGTCTTGCCCCCTCAAACTTCAAACGTAGCTCTGGGGGTCCTTGCAGGGGGCCTCCGGCAGCCCTGCTCCCAAAATGCGAACGTCTGCAGATAGCTGGCAGGCAGAAAGAGCTAGCCTGGAAAGCTGTTGCTCAGCCTCATCTGCCCATGGCACTGCTCGCACAGAGGCACAGAGACTGGGGCTGCTTGCTTGTCTTGCCCCCTCAAACTTCAAACGTAGCTTTGGGGGTCCGTGCAGGGGGCCTGCGGCAGCCCTGCTCCCAAAATGCGAACGTCTGCAGATAGCTCGCAGGCAGAAAAAGCTAGCCTGGAAAGCTGTTGCTCAGCCTCATCTGCCCATGGCACTGCTCGCACAGAGGCACAGAGACTGGGGCTGCTTGCTTGTCTTGCCCCGTCAATCTTCAAACGTAGCTTTGGGGGTCCGTGCAGGGGGCCTCCGGCAGCCCTGCTCCCAAAATGCGAACGTCTGCAGATAGCTGGCAGGCAGAAAGAGCTAGCCTGGAAAGCTGTTGCTCAGCCGCATCTGCCCATGGCACTGCTCGCACAGAGGCACAGAGACTGGGGCTGCTTGCTTGTCTTGCCCCGTCAAACTTCAAACGTAGCTTTGGGGGTCCGTGCAGGGGGCCTGCGGCAGCCCTGCTCTGAAAATGCGAACGTCTGCAGAGAGCTCGCAGGCAGAAAGAGCTAGCCTGGAAAGCTGTTGCTCAGCCTCATCTGCCCATGGCACTGCTCGCACAGAGGCACAGAGACTGGGGCTGCTTGCTTGTCTTGCCCCCTCAAACTTCAAACGTAGCTTTGGGGGTCCGTGCAGGGGGCCTCCGGCAGCCCTGCTCCCAAAATGCGAACGTCTGTAGATAGCTCGCAGGCAGAAAGAGCTAGCCTGGAAAGCTGTTGCTCAGCCTCATCTGCCCATGGCACTGCTCGCACAGAGGCACAGAGACTGGGGCTGCTTGCTTGTCTTGCCCCCTCAAACTTCAAACGTAGCTTTGGGGGTCCGTGCAGGGGGCCTGCGGCAGCCCTGCTCCCAAAATGCGAACGTCTGCAGATAGCTGGCAGGCAGAAAGAGCTAGCCTGGAAAGCTGTTGCTCAGCCTCATCTGCCCATGGCACTGCTCGCACAGAGGCACAGAGACTGGGGCTGCTTGCTTGTCTTGCCCCCTCAAACTTCAAACGTAGCTTTGGGGGTCCGTGCAGGGGGCCTCCGGCAGCCCTGCTCTGAAAATGCGAACGTCTGCAGATAGCTGGCAGGCAGAAAGAGCTAGCCTGGAAAGCTGTTGCTCAGCCTCATCTGCCCATGGCACTGCTCGCACAGAGGCACAGAGACTGGGGCTGCTTGTTTGTCTTGCCCCCTCAAACTTCAAACGTAGCTTTGGGGGTCCGTGCAGGGAGCCTCCGGCAGCCCTGCTCTGAAAATGCGAACGTCTGCAGATAGCTGGCAGGCAGAAAGAGCTAGCCTGGAAAGCTGTTGCTCAGCCTCATCTGCCCATGGCACTGCTCGCACAGAGGCACAGAGACTGGGGCTGCTTGCTTGTCTTGCCCCCTCAAACTTCAAACGTAGCTTTGGGGGTCCGTGCAGGGGGCCTGCGGCAGCCCTGCTCCCAAAATGCGAACGTCTGCAGATAGCTCGCAGGCAGAAAAAGCTAGCCTGGAAAGCTGTTGCTCAGCCTCATCTGCCCATGGCACTGCTCGCACAGAGGCACAGAGACTGGGGCTGCTTGCTTGTCTTGCCCCGTCAATCTTCAAACGTAGCTTTGGGGGTCCGTGCAGGGGGCCTCCGGCAGCCCTGCTCCCAAAATGCGAACGTCTGCAGATAGCTCGCAGGCAGAAAGAGCTAGCCTGGAAAGCTGTTGCTCAGCCTCATCTGCCCATGGCACTGCTCGCACAGAGGCACAGAGACTGGGGCTGCTTGCTTGTCTTGCCCCCTCAAACTTCAAACGTAGCTCTGGGGGTCCGTGCAGGGGGCCTCCGGCAGCCCTGCTCCCAAAATGCGAACGTCTGCAGATAGCTGGCAGGCAGAAAGAGCTAGCCTGGAAAGCTGTTGCTCAGCCTCATCTGCCCATGGCACTGCTCGCACAGAGGCACAGAGACTGGGGCTGCTTGCTTGTGTTGCCCCCTCAAACTTCAAACGTAGCTTTGGGGGTCCGTGCAGGGGGCCTCCGGCAGCCCTGCTCTGAAAATGCGAACGTCTGCAGATAGCTGGCAGGCAGAAAGAGCTAGCCTGGAAAGCTGTTGCTCAGCCTCATCTGCCCATGGCACTGCTCGCACAGAGGCACAGAGACTGGGGCTGCTTGCTTGTCTTGCCCCCTCTAACTTCAAACGTAGCTTAGGTGGTCCGTGCAGGGGGCCTCCGGCAGCCCTGCTCTGAAAATGCGAACGTCTGCAGATAGCTCGCAGGCAGAAAGAGCTAGCCTGGAAAGCTGTTGCTCAGCCTCATCTGCCCATGGCACTGCTCGCACAGAGGCACAGAGACTGGGGCTGCTTGCTTGTCTTGCCCCGTCAAACTTCAAACGTAGCTTTGGGGGTCCGTGCAGGGGGCCTCCGGCAGCCCTGCTCTGAAAATGCGAACGTCTGCAGATAGCTCGCAGGCAGAAAGAGCTAGCCTGGAAAGCTGTTGCTCAGCCTCATCTGCCCATGGCACTGCTCGCACAGAGGCACAGAGACTGGGGCTGCTTGCTTGTCTTGCCCCCTCAAACTTCAAACGTAGCTTTGGGGGTCCGTGCAGGGGGCCTCCGGCAGCCCTGCTCCCAAAATGCGAACGTCTGCAGATAGCTCGCAGGCAGAAAGAGCTAGCCTGGAAAGCTGTTGCTCAGCCTCATCTGCCCATGGCACTGCTCGCACAGAGGCACAGAGACTGGGGCTGCTTGCTTGTCTTGCCCCCTCAAACTTCAAACGTAGCTCTGGGGGTCCGTGCAGGGGGCCTCCGGCAGCCCTGCTCTGAAAATGCGAACGTCTGCAGATAGCTGGCAGGCAGAAAGAGCTAGCCTGGAAAGCTGTTGCTCAGCCTCATCTGCCCATGGCACTGCTCGCACAGAGGCACAGAGACTGGGGCTGCTTGCTTGTCTTGCCCCCTCAAACTTCAAACGTAGCTTTGGGGGTCCGTGCAGGGGGCCTCTGGCAGCCCTGCTCTGAAAATGCGAACGTCTGCAGATAGCTGGCAGGCAGAAAGAGCTAGCCTGGAAAGCTGTTGCTCAGCCTCATCTGCCCATGGCACTGCTCGCACAGAGGCACAGAGACTGGGGCTGCTTGCTTGTCTTGCCCCCTCAAACTTCAAACGTAGCTTTGGGGGTCCGTGCAGGGGGCCTCCGGCAGCCCTGCTCCCAAAATGCGAACGTCTGCAGATAGGTGGCAGGCAGAAAGAGCTAGCCTGGAAAGCTGTTGCTCAGCCTCATCTGCCCATGGCACTGCTCGCACAGAGGCACAGAGACTGGGGCTGCTTGCTTGTCTTGCCCCCTCAAACTTCAAACGTAGCTTTGGGGGTCCGTGCAGGGGGCCTCCGGCAGCCCTGCTCTGAAAATGTGAACGTCTACAGATAGCTGGCAGGCAGAAAGAGCTAGCCTGGAAAGCTGTTGCTCAGCCTCATCTGCCCATGGCACTGCTCGCACAGAGGCACAGAGACTGGGGCTGCTTGCTTGTCTTGCCCCCTCAAACTTCAAACGTAGCTTTGGGGGTCCGTGCAGGGAGCCTCCGGCAGCCCTGCTCTGAAAATGCGAACGTCTGCAGATAGCTGGCAGGCAGAAAGAGCTAGCCTGGAAAGCTGTTGCTCAGCCTCATCTGCCCATGGCACTGCTCGCACAGAGGCACAGAGACTGGGGCTGCTTGCTTGTCTTGCCCCCTCAAACTTCAAACGTAGCTTTGGGGGTCCGTGCAGGGGGCCTGCGGCAGCCCTGCTCCCAAAATGCGAACGTCTGCAGATAGCTCGCAGGCAGAAAGAGCTAGCCTGGAAAGCTGTTGCTCAGCCTCATCTGCCCATGGCACTGCTCGCACAGAGGCACAGAGACTGGGGCTGCTTGCTTGTCTTGCCCCCTCAAACTTCAAACGTAGCTTTGGGGGTCCGTGCAGGGGGCCTCCAGCAGCCCTGCTCTGAAAATGCGAACGTCTGCAGATAGCTCGCAGGCAGAAAGAGCTAGCCTGGAAAGCTGTTGCTCAGCCTCATCTGCCCATGGCACTGCTCGCACAGAGGCACAGAGACTGGGGCTGCTTGCTTGTCTTGCCCCCTCAAACTTCAAACGTAGCTTTGGGGGTCCGTGCAGGGGGCCTGCGGCAGCCCTGCTCTGAAAATGCAAACGTCTGCAGATAGCTCGCAGGCAGAAAGAGCTAGCCTGGAAAGCTGTTGCTCAGCCTCATCTGCCCATGGCACTGCTCGCACAGAGGCACAGAGACTGGGGCTGCTTGCTTGTCTTGCCCCCTCAAACTTCAAACGTAGCTTTGGGGGTCCGTGCAGGGGGCCTCTGGCAGCCCTGCTCTGAAAATGCGAACGTCTGCAGATAGCTCGCAGGCAGAAAGAGCTAGCCTGGAAAGCTGTTGCTCAGCCTCATCTACCCATGGCACTGCTCGCACAGAGGCACAGAGACTGGGGCTGCTTGCTTGTCTTGCCCCCTCAAACTTCAAACGTAGCTTTGGGGGTCCGTGCAGGGGGCCTCTGGCAGCCCTGCTCTGAAAATGCGAACGTCTGCAGATAGCTGGCAGGCAGAAAGAGCTAGCCTGGAAAGCTGTTGCTCAGCCTCATCTGCCCATGGCACTGCTCGCACAGAGGCACAGAGACTGGGGCTGCTTGCTTGTCTTGCCCCCTCAAACTTCAAACGTAGCTTTGGGGGTCCGTGCAGGGGGCCTCCGGCAGCCCTGCTCCCAAAATGCGAACGTCTGCAGATAGCTGGCAGGCAGAAAGAGCTAGCCTGGAAAGCTGTTGCTCAGCCTCATCTGCCCATGGCACTGCTCGCACAGAGGCACAGAGACTGGGGCTGCTTGCTTGTCTTGCCCCCTCTAACTTCAAACGTAGCTTTGGGGGTCCGTGCAGGGGGCCTCCGGCAGCCCTGCTCTGAAAATGCGAACGTCTGCAGATAGCTGGCAGGCAGAAAGAGCTAGCCTGGAAAGCTGTTGCTCAGCCTCATCTGCCCATGGCACTGCTCGCACAGAGGCACAGAGACTGGGGCTGCTTGCTTGTCTTGCCCCCTCAAACTTCAAACGTAGCTCTGGGGGTCCGTGCAGGGGGCCTGCGGCAGCCCTGCTCCCAAAATGCGAACGTCTGCAGATAGCTGGCAGGCAGAAAGAGCTAGCCTGGAAAGCTGTTGCTCAGCCTCATCTGCCCATGGCACTGCTCGCACAGAGGCACAGAGACTGGGGCTGCTTGCTTGTCTTGCCCCCTCAAACTTCAAACGTAGCTCTGGGGTTCCGTGCAGGGGGCCTCCGGCAGCCCTGCTCTGAAAATGCGAACGTCTGCAGATAGCTGGCAGGCAGAAAGAGCTAGCCTGGAAAGCTGTTGCTCAGCCTCATCTGCCCATGGCACTGCTCGCACAGAGGCACAGAGACTGGGGCTGCTTGCTTGTCTTGCCCCCTCTAACTTCAAACGTAGCTTTGGGGGTCCGTGCAGGGGGCCTCCGGCAGCCCTGCTCTGAAAATGCGAACGTCTGCAGATAGCTGGCAGGCAGAAAGAGCTAGCCTGGAAAGCTGTTGCTCAGCCTCATCTGCCCATGGCACTGCTCGCACAGAGGCACAGAGACTGGGGCTGCTTGCTTGTCTTGCCCCCTCAAACTTCAAACGTAGCTTTGGGGGTCTGTGCAGGGGGCCTCCGGCAGCCCTGCTCTGAAAATGCGAACGTCTGCAGATAGCTCGCAGGCAGAAAGAGCTAGCCTGGAAAGCTGTTGCTCAGCCTCATCTGCCCATGGCACTGCTCGCACAGAGGCACAGAGACTGGGGCTGCTTGCTTGTCTTGCCCCCTCAAACTTCAAACGTAGCTTTGGGGGTCCGTGCAGGGGGCTTGCGGCAGCCCTGCTCCCAAAATGTGAACGTCTGCAGATAGGTGGCAGGCAGAAAGAGCTAGCCTGGAAAGCTGTTGCTCAGCCTCATCTGCCCATGGCACTGCTCGCACAGAGGCACAGAGACTGGGGCTGCTTGCTTGTCTTGCCCCCTCAAACTTCAAACGTAGCTCTGGGGTTCCGTGCAGGGGGCCTGCGGCAGCCCTGCTCTGAAAATGCGAACGTCTGCAGATAGCTGGCAGGCAGAAAGAGCTAGCCTGGAAAGCTGTTGCTCAGCCTCATCTGCCCATGGCACTGCTCGCACAGAGGCACAGAGACTGGGGCTGCTTGCTTGTCTTGCCCCCTCTAACTTCAAACGTAACTTTGGGGGTCCGTGCAGGGGGCCTCCGGCAGCCCTGCTCTGAAAATGCGAACGTCTGCAGATAGCTGGCAGGCAGAAAGAGCTAGCCTGGAAAGCTGTTGCTCAGCCTCATCTGCCCATGGCACTGCTCGCACAGAGGCACAGAGACTGGGGCTGCTTGCTTGTCTTGCCCCCTCAAACTTCAAACGTAGCTCTGGGGGTCCGTGCAGGGGGCCTGCGGCAGCCCTGCTCCCAAAATGCGAACGTCTGCAGATAGCTGGCAGGCAGAAAGAGCTAGCCTGGAAAGCTGTTGCTCAGCCTCATCTGCCCATGGCACTGCTCGCACAGAGGCACAGAGACTGGGGCTGCTTGCTTGTCTTGCCCCCTCAAACTTCAAACGTAGCTTTGGGGGTCCGTGCAGGGGGCCTGCGGCAGCCCTGCTCTGAAAATGCGAACGTCTGCAGATAGCTGGCAGGCAGAAAGAGCTAGCCTGGAAAGCTGTTGCTCAGCCTCATCTGCCCATGGCACTGCTCGCACAGAGGCACAGAGACTGGGGCTGCTTGCTTGTCTTGCCCCCTCAAACTTCAAACGTAGCTTTGGGGGTCCGTGCAGGGGGCCTGCGGCAGCCCTGATCCCAAAATGCAAACGTCTGCAGATAGTTGGCAGGCAGAAAGAGCTAGCCTGGAAAGCTGTTGCTCAGCCTCATCTGCCCATGGCACTGCTCGCACAGAGGCACAGAGACTGGGGCTGCTTGCTTGTCTTGCCCCCTCAAACTTCAAACGTAGCTTTAGGGGTCCGTGCAGGGGGCCTCCGGCAGCCCTGCTCCCAAAATGTGAACGTCTGCAGATAGCTGGCAGGCAGAAAGAGCTAGCCTGGAAAGCTGTTGCTCAGCCTCATCTGCCCATGGCACTGCTCGCACAGAGGCACAGAGACTGGGGCTGCTTGCTTGTCTTGCCCCCTCTAACTTCAAACGTAGCTTTGGGGGTCCGTGCAGGGGGCCTCTGGCAGCCCTGCTCTGAAAATGCGAACGTCTGCAGATAGCTGGCAGGCAGAAAGAGCTAGCCTGGAAAGCTGTTGCTCAGCCTCATCTGCCCATGGCACTGCTCGCACAGAGGCACAGAGACTGGGGCTGCTTGCTTGTCTTGCCCCCTCAAACTTCAAACGTAGCTCTGGGGGTCCGTGCAGGGGGCCTCCGGCAGCCCTGCTCCCAAAATGCGAACGTCTGCAGATAGCTGGCAGGCAGAAAGAGCTAGCCTGGAAAGCTGTTGCTCAGCCTCATCTGCCCATGGCACTGCTCGCACAGAGGCACAGAGACTGGGGCTGCTTGCTTGTCTTGCCCCCTCAAACTTCAAACGTAGCTTTGGGGGTCCGTGCAGGGGGCCTCCTGCAGCCCTGCTCCCAAAATGCGAACGTCTGCAGATAGCTGGCAGGCAGAAAGAGCTAGCCTGGAAAGCTGTTGCTCAGCCTCATCTGCCCATGGCACTGCTCGCACAGAGGCACAGAGACTGGGGCTGCTTGCTTGTCTTGCCCCCTCTAACTTCAAACGTAGCTTTGGGGGTCCGTGCAGGGGGCCTCCGGCAGCCCTGCTCTGAAAATGCGAACGTCTGCAGATAGCTCGCAGGCAGAAAGAGCTAGCCTGGAAAGCTGTTGCTCAGCCTCATCTGCCCATGGCGCTGCTCGCACAGAGGCACAGAGACTGGGGCTGCTTGCTTGTCTTGCCCCCTCAAACTTCAAACGTAGCTTTGGGGGTCCGTGCAGGGGGCCTGCGGCAGCCCTGCTCTGAAAATGCGAACGTCTGCAGATAGCTCGCAGGCAGAAAGAGCTAGCCTGGAGAGCTGTTGCTCAGCCTCATCTGCCCATGGCACTGCTCGCACAGAGGCACAGAGACTGGGGCTGCTTGCTTGTCTTGCCCCCTCAAACTTCAAACGTAGCTTTGGGGGTCCGTGCAGGGGGCCTGCGGCAGCCCTGCTCCCAAAATGCGAACGTCTGCAGATAGCTGGCAGGCAGAAAGAGCTAGCCTGGAAAGCTGTTGCTCAGCCTCATCTGCCCATGGCACTGCTCGCACAGAGGCACAGAGACTGGGGCTGCTTGCTTGTCTTGCCCCGTCAAACTTCAAACGTAGCTCTGGGGGTCCGTGCAGGGGGCCTCCGGCAGCCCTGCTCTGAAAATGCGAACGTCTGCAGATAGCTGGCAGGCAGAAAGAGCTAGCCTGGAAAGCTGTTGCTCAGCCTCATCTGCCCATGGCACTGCTCGCACAGAGGCACAGAGACTGGGGCTGCTTGCTTGTCTTGCCCCCTCTAACTTCAAACGTAGCTTTGGGGGTCCGTGCAGGGGGCCTCCGGCAGCCCTGCTCTGAAAATGCGAACGTCTGCAGATAGCTGGCAGGCAGAAAGAGCTAGCCTGGAAAGCTGTTGCTCAGCCTCATCTGCCCATGGCACTGCTCGCACAGAGGCACAGAGACTGGGGCTGCTTGCTTGTCTTGCCCCCTCAAACTTCAAACGTAGCTCTGGGGGTCCGTGCAGGGGGCCTCCGGCAGCCCTGCTCTGAAAATGCGAACGTCTGCAGATAGCTGGCAGGCAGAAAGAGCTAGCCTGGAAAGCTGTTGCTCAGCCTCATCTGCCCATGGCACTGCTCGCACAGAGGCACAGAGACTGGGGCTGCTTGCTTGTCTTGCCCCCTCAAACTTCAAACGTAGCTTTGGGGGTCCGTGCAGGGGGCCTGCGGCAGCCCTGCTCCGAAAATGCGAACGTCTGCAGATAGCTCGCAGGCAGAAAGAGCTAGCCTGGAAAGCTGTTGCTCAGCCTCATCTGCCCATGGCACTGCTCGCACAGAGGCACAGAGACTGGGGCTGCTTGCTTGTCTTGCCCCGTCAAACTTCAAACGTAGCTTTGGGGGTCCGTGCAGGGGGCCTCCGGCAGCCCTGCTCTGAAAATGCGAACGTCTGCAGATAGCTGGCAGGCAGAAAGAGCTAGCCTGGAAAGCTGTTGCTCAGCCTCATCTGCCCATGGCGCTGCTCGCACAGAGGCACAGAGACTGGGGCTGCTTGCTTGTCTTGCCCCCTCAAACTTCAAACGTAGCTTTGGGGGTCCGTGCAGGGGGCCTGCGGCAGCCCTGCTCCCAAAATGCGAACGTCTGCAGATAGCTGGCAGGCAGAAAGAGCTAGCCTGGAAAGCTGTTGCTCAGCCTCATCTGCCCATGGCACTGCTCGCACAGAGGCACAGAGACTGGGGCTGCTTGCTTGTCTTGCCCCCTCAAACTTCAAACGTAGCTTTGGGGGTCCGTGCAGGGGGCCTGCGGCAGCCCTGCTCCCAAAATGCGAACGTCTGCAGATAGCTGGCAGGCAGAAAGAGCTAGCCTGGAAAGCTGTTGCTCAGCCTCATCTGCCCATGGCACTGCTCGCACAGAGGCACAGAGACTGGGGCTGCTTGCTTGTCTTGCCCCGTCAAACTTCAAACGTAGCTCTGGGGTTCCGTGCAGGGGGCCTCCGGCAGCCCTGCTCTGAAAATGCGAACGTCTGCAGATAGCTGGCAGGCAGAAAGAGCTAGCCTGGAAAGCTGTTGCTCAGCCTCATCTGCCCATGGCACTGCTCGCACAGAGGCACAGAGACTGGGGCTGCTTGCTTGTCTTGCCCCCTCAAACTTCAAACGTAGCTTTGGGGGTCCGTGCAGGGGGCCTCCGGCAGCCCTGCTCTGAAAATGCGAACGTCTGCAGATAGCTCGCAGGCAGAAAGAGCTAGCCTGGAAAGCTGTTGCTCAGCCTCATCTGCCCATGGCACTGCTCGCACAGAGGCACAGAGACTGGGGCTGCTTGCTTGTCTTGCCCCCTCAAACTTCAAACGTAGCTCTGGGGGTCCGTGCAGGGGGCCTCCGGCAGCCCTGCTCCCAAAATGCGAACGTCTGCAGATAGCTGGCAGGCAGAAAGAGCTAGCCTGGAAAGCTGTTGCTCAGCCTCATCTGCCCATGGCACTGCTCGCACAGAGGCACAGAGACTGGGGCTGCTTGCTTGTCTTGCCCCCTCAAACTTCAAACGTAGCTCTGGGGATCCGTGCAGGGGGCCTGCGGCAGCCCTGCTCCCAAAATGCGAACGTCTGCAGATAGCTCGCAGGCAGAAAGAGCTAGCCTGGAAAGCTGTTGCTCAGCCTCATCTGCCCATGGCACTGCTCGCACAGAGGCACAGAGACTGGGGCTGCTTGCTTGTCTTGCCCCCTCTAACTTCAAACGTAGCTTTGGGGGTCCGTGCAGGGGGCCTCCGGCAGCCCTGCTCTGAAAATGCGAACGTCTGCAGATAGCTCGCAGGCAGAAAGAGCTAGCCTGGAAAGCTGTTGCTCAGCCTCATCTGCCCATGGCACTGCTCGCACAGAGGCACAGAGACTGGGGCTGCTTGCTTGTCTTGCCCCCTCAAACTTCAAACGTAGCTTTGGGGGTCCGTGCAGGGGGCCTGCGGCAGCCCTGCTCCCAAAATGCGAACGTCTGCAGATAGCTCGCAGGCAGAAAGAGCTAGCCTGGAAAGCTGTTGCTCAGCCTCATCTGCCCATGGCACTGCTCGCACAGAGGCACAGAGACTGGGGCTGCTTGCTTGTCTTGCCCCCTCAAACTTCAAACGTAGCTTTGGGGGTCCGTGCAGGGGGCCTGCGGCAGCCCTGCTCCCAAAATGCGAACGTCTGCAGATAGCTGGCAGGCAGAAAGAGCTAGCCTGGAAAGCTGTTGCTCAGCCTCATCTGCCCATGGCACTGCTCGCACAGAGGCACAGAGACTGGGGCTGCTTGCTTGTCTTGCCCCGTCAAACTTCAAACGTAGCTCTGGGGTTCCGTGCAGGGGGCCTCCGGCAGCCCTGCTCTGAAAATGCGAACGTCTGCAGATAGCTGGCAGGCAGAAAGAGCTAGCCTGGAAAGCTGTTGCTCAGCCTCATCTGCCCATGGCACTGCTCGCACAGAGGCACAGAGACTGGGGCTGCTTGCTTGTCTTGCCCCCTCTAACTTCAAACGTAGCTTTGGGGGTCCGTGCAGGGGGCCTCCGGCAGCCCTGCTCTGAAAATGCGAACGTCTGCAGATAGCTGGCAGGCAGAAAGAGCTAGCCTGGAAAGCTGTTGCTCAGCCTCATCTGCCCATGGCACTGCTCGCACAGAGGCACAGAGACTGGGGCTGCTTGCTTGTCTTGCCCCCTCAAACTTCAAACGTAGCTTTGGGGGTCCGTGCAGGGGGCCTCCGGCAGCCCTGCTCCCAAAATGCTAACGTCTGCAGATAGCTCGCAGGCAGAAAGAGCTAGCCTGGAAAGCTGTTGCTCAGCCTCATCTGCCCATGGCACTGCTCGCACAGAGGCACAGAGACTGGGGCTGCTTGCTTGTCTTGCCCCCTCAAACTTCAAATGTAGCTCTGGGGGTCCGTGCAGGGGGCCTGCGGCAGCCCTGCTCTGAAAATGCGAACGTCTGCAGATAGCTGGCAGGCAGAAAGAGCTAGCCTGGAAAGCTGTTGCTCAGCCTCATCTGCCCATGGCACTGCTCGCACAGAGGCACAGAGACTGGGGCTGCTTGCTTGTCTTGCCCCCTCAAACTTCAAACGTAGCTTTGGGGGTCCGTGCAGGGGGCCTGCGGCAGCCCTGCTCTGAAAATGCAAACGTCTGCAGATAGCTCGCAGGCAGAAAGAGCTAGCCTGGAAAGCTGTTGCTCAGCCTCATCTGCCCATGGCACTGCTCGCACAGAGGCACTGAGACTGGGGCTGCTTGCTTGTCTTGCCCCCTCAAACTTCAAACGTAGCTTTGGGGGTCCGTGCAGGGGGCCTCCGGCAGCCCTGCTCCCAAAATGCGAACGTCTGCAGATAGCTCGCAGCGAGAAAGAGCTAGCCTGGAAAGCTGTTGCTCAGCCTCATCTGCCCATGGCACTGCTCGCACAGAGGCACAGAGACTGGGGCTGCTTGCTTGTCTTGCCCCCTCAAACTTCAAACGTAGCTCTGGGGGTCCGTGCAGGGGGCCTCCGGCAGCCCTGCTCTCAAAATGCGAACGTCTGCAGATAGCTCGCAGGCAGAAAGAGCTAGCCTGGAAAGCTGTTGCTCAGCCTCATCTGCCCATGGCACTGCTCGCACAGAGGCACAGAGACTGGGGCTGCTTGCTTGTCTTGCCCCCTCAAACTTCAAACGTAGCTTTGGGGCTCCGTGCAGGGGACCTCCGGCAGCCCTGCTCTGAAAATGCGAACGTCTGCAGATAGCTCGCAGGCAGAAAGAGCTAGCCTGGAAAGCTGTTGCTCAGCCTCATCTGCCCATGGCACTGCTCGCACAGAGGCACAGAGACTGGGGCTGCTTGCTTGTCTTGCCCCCTCAAACTTCAAACGTAGCTTTGGGGCTCCGTGCAGGGGACCTCCGGCAGCCCTGCTCTGAAAATGCGAACGTCTGCAGATAGCTGGCAGGCAGAAAGAGCTAGCCTGGAAAGCTGTTGCTCAGCCTCATCTGCCCATGGCACTGCTCGCACAGAGGCACAGAGACTGGGGCTGCTTGCTTGTCTTGCCCCCTCAAACTTCAAACGTAGCTCTGGGGGTCCGTGCAGGGGGCCTCCGGCAGCCCTGCTCTGAAAATGCAAACGTCTGCAGATAGCTCGCAGGCAGAAAGAGCTAGCCTGGAAAGCTGTTGCTCAGCCTCATCTGCCCATGGCACTGCTCGCACAGAGGCACAGAGACTGGGGCTGCTTGCTTGTCTTGCCCCCTCAAACTTCAAACGTAGCTTTGGGGGTCCGTGCAGGGGGCCTGCGGCAGCCCTGCTCCTAAAATGCGAACGTCTGCAGATAGCTCGCAGGCAGAAAGAGCTAGCCTGGAAAGCTGTTGCTCAGCCTCATCTGCCCATGGCACTGCTCGCACAGAGGCACAGAGACTGGGGCTGCTTGCTTGTCTTGCCCCCTCAAACTTCAAACGTAGCTTTGGGGGTCTGTGCAGGGGGCCTCCGGCAGCCCTGCTCTGAAAATGCGAACGTCTGCAGATAGCTCGCAGGCAGAAAGAGCTAGCCTGGAAAGCTGTTGCTCAGCCTCATCTGCCCATGGCACTGCTCGCACAGAGGCACAGAGACTGGGGCTGCTTGCTTGTCTTGCCCCCTCAAACTTCAAACGTAGCTTTGGGGGTCCGTGCAGGGGGCCTCCGGCAGCCCTGCTCTGAAAATGCGAACGTCTGCAGATAGCTGGCAGGCAGAAAGAGCTAGCCTGGAAAGCTGTTGCTCAGCCTCATCTGCCCATGGCACTGCTCGCACAGAGGCACAGAGACTGGGGCTGCTTGCTTGTCTTGCCCCCTCAAACTTCAAACGTAGCTTTGGGGGTCCGTGCAGGGGGCCTCCGGGCAGCCATGCTCCCAAAATGCGAACGTCTGCAGATAGCTGGCAGGCAGAAAGAGCTAGCCTGGAAAGCTGTTGCTCAGCCTCATCTGCCCATGGCACTGCTCGCACAGAGGCACAGAGAATGGGGCTGCTTGCTTGTCTTGCCCCCTCAACTTCAAACGTAGCTTTGGGGGCCTGTGCAGGGGGCCTCCGGCAGCCCTGCTCTGAAAATGCGAACGTCTGCAGATAGCTGGCAGGCAGAAAGAGCTAGCCTGGAAAGCTGTTGCTCAGCCTCATCTGCCCATGGCACTGCTCGCACAGAGGCACAGAGACTGGGGCTGCTTGCTTGTCTTGCCCCCTCAAACTTCAAACGTAGCTTTGGGGGTCCGTGCAGGGGACCTCCGGCAGCCCTTCTCCCAAAATGCGAACGTCTGCAGATAGCTGGCAGGCAGAAAGAGCTAGCCTGGAAAGCTGTTGCTCAGCCTCATCTGCCCATGGCACTGCTCGCACAGAGGCACAGAGACTGGGGCTGCTTGCTTGTCTTGCCCCCTCAAACTTCAAACGTAGCTCTGGGGGTCCGTGCAGGGGGCCTCCGGCAGCCCTGCTCCCAAAATGCGAACGTCTGCAGATAGCTCGCAGGCAGAAAGAGCTAGCCTGGAAAGCTGTTGCTCAGCCTCATCTGCCCATGGCACTGCTCGCACAGAGGCACAGAGACTGGGGCTGCTTGCTTGTCTTGCCCCCTCAAACTTCAAACGTAGCTTTGGGGGTCCGTGCAGGGGGCCTGCGGCAGCCCTGCTCTGAAAATGCGAACGTCTGCAGATAGCTCGCAGGCAGAAAGAGCTAGCCTGGAAAGCTGTTGCTCAGCCTCATCTGCCCATGGCACTGCTCGCACAGAGGCACAGAGACTGGGGCTGCTTGCTTGTCTTGCCCCCTCAAACTTCAAACGTAGCTTTGGGGGTCCGTGCAGGGGGCCTCCGGCAGCCCTGCTCCCAAAATGCGAACGTCTGCAGATAGCTCGCAGGCAGAAAGAGCTAGCCTGGAAAGCTGTTGCTCAGCCTCATCTGCCCATGGCACTGCTCGCACAGAGGCACAGAGACTGGGACTGCTTGCTTGTCTTGCCCCCTCAAACTTCAAACGTAGCTCTGGGGGTCCGTGCAGGGGGCCTCCGGCAGCCCTGCTCTCAAAATGCGAATGTCTGCAGATAGCTCGCAGGCAGAAAGAGCTAGCCTGGAAAGCTGTTGCTCAGCCTCATCTGCCCATGGCACTGCTCGCACAGAGGCACAGAGACTGGGGCTGCTTGCTTGTCTTGCCCCCTCAACTTCAAACGTAGCTTTGGGGGTCCGTGCAGGGGGCCTGCGGCAGCCCTGCTCCTAAAATGCGAACGTCTGCAGATAGCTCGCAGGCAGAAAGAGCTAGCCTGGAAAGCTGTTGCTCAGCCTCATCTGCCCATGGCACTGCTCGCACAGAGGCACAGAGACTGGGGCTGCTTGCTTGTCTTGCCCCCTCAAACTTCAAACGTAGCTTTGGGGGTCCGTGCAGGGGGCCTCCGGCAGCCCTGCTCTGAAAATGCGAACGTCTGCAGATAGCTCGCAGGCAGAAAGAGCTAGCCTGGAAAGCTGTTGCTCAGCCTCATCTGCCCATGGCACTGCTCGCACAGAGGCACAGAGAATGGGGCTGCTTGCTTGTCTTGCCCCCTCAAACTTCAAACGTAGCTCTGGGGGTCCGTGCAGGGGGCCTCCGGCAGCCCTGCTCTGAAAATGCAAACGTCTGCAGATAGCTGGCAGGCAGAAAGAGCTAGCCTGGAAAGCTGTTGCTCAGCCTCATCTGCCCATGGCACTGCTCGCACAGAGGCACAGAGACTGGGGCTGCTTGCTTGTCTTGCCCCCTCAAACTTGAAACGTAGCTTTGGGGGTCCGTGCAGGGGGCCTCCGGCAGCCCTGCTCCCAAAATGCGAACGTCTGCAGATAGCTGGCAGGCAGAAAGAGCTAGCCTGGAAAGCTGTTGCTCAGCCTCATCTGCCCATGGCACTGCTCGCACAGAGGCACAGAGACTGGGGCTGCTTGCTTGTCTTGCCCCTCAAACTTCAAACGTAGCTTTGGGGGTCCGTGCAGGGGGCCTCCAGCAGCCCTGCTCTGAAAATGCGAACGTCTGCAGATAGCTCGCAGGCAGAAAGAGCTAGCCTGGAAAGCTGTTGCTCAGCCTCATCTGCCCATGGCACTGCTCGCACAGAGGCACAGAGACTGGGGCTGCTTGCTTGTCTTGCCCCCTCAAACTTCAAACGTAGCTTTGGGGGTCCGTGCAGGGGGCCTGCGGCAGCCCTGCTCTGAAAATGCGAACATCTGCAGATAGCTGGCAGGCAGAAAGAGCTAGCCTGGAAAGCTGTTGCTCAGCCTCATCTGCCCATTGCACTGCTCGCACAGAGGCACAGAGACTGGGGCTGCTTGCTTGTCTTGCCCCCTCAAACTTCAAACGTAGCTTTGGGGGTCCGTGCAGGGGGCCTCCGGCAGCCCTGCTCTGAAAATGCGAACGTCTGCAGATAGCTGGCAGGCAGAAAGAGCTAGCCTGGAAAGCTGTTGCTCAGCCTCATCTGCCCATGGCACTGCTCGCACAGAGGCACAGAGACTGGGGCTGCTTGCTTGTCTTGCCCCCTCAAACTTCGAACGTAAATTTGGGGGTCCGTGCAGGGGGCCTCCGGCAGCCCTGCTCTGAAAATGCGAACGTCTGCAGATAGCTGGCAGGCAGAAAGAGCTAGCCTGGAAAGCTGTTGCTCAGCCTCATCTGCCCATGGCACTGCTCGCACAGAGGCACAGATAACGGGGCTGCTAGCTTGTCTTGCCCCCTCAAACTTCAAACGTAGCTTTGGGGGTCCGTGCAGGGGGCCTCCGGCAGCCCTGCTCCCAAAATGCGAACGTCTGCAGATAGCTCGCAGGCAGAAAGAGCTAGCCTGGAAAGCTGTTGCTCAGCCTCATCTGCCCATGGCACTGCTCGCACAGAGGCACAGAGACTGGGGCTGCTTGCTTGTCTTGCCCCCTCAAACTTCAAACGTAGCTCTGGGGGTCCGTGCAGGGGGCCTCCGGCAGCCCTGCTCTGAAAATGCAAACGTCTGCAGATAGCTGGCAGGCAGAAAGAGCTAGCCTGGAAAGCTGTTGCTCAGCCTCATCTGCCCATGGCACTGCTCGCACAGAGGCACAGAGACTGGGACTGCTTGCTTGTCTTGCCCCCTCAAACTTCAAACGTAGCTTTGGGGGTCCGTGCAGGGGGCCTCCGGCAGCCCTGCTCCCAAAATGCGAATGTCTGCAGATAGCTCGCAGGCAGAAAGAGCTAGCCTGGAAAGCTGTTGCTCAGCCTCATCTGCCCATGGCACTGCTCGCACAGAGGCACAGAGACTGGGGCTGCTTGCTTGTCTTGCCCCCTCAACTTCAAACGTAGCTTTGGGGGTCCGTGCAGGGGGCCTGCGGCAGCCCTGCTCCTAAAATGCGAACGTCTGCAGATAGCTCGCAGGCAGAAAGAGCTAGCCTGGAAAGCTGTTGCTCAGCCTCATCTGCCCATGGCACTGCTCGCACAGAGGCACAGAGAATGGGGCTGCTTGCTTGTCTTGCCCCCTCAAACTTCAAACGTAGCTCTGGGGGTCCGTGCAGGGGGCCTCCGGCAGCCCTGCTCTGAAAATGCAAACGTCTGCAGATAGCTGGCAGGCAGAAAGAGCTAGCCTGGAAAGCTGTTGCTCAGCCTCATCTGCCCATGGCACTGCTCGCACAGAGGCACAGAGACTGGGGCTGCTTGCTTGTCTTGCCCCCTCAAACTTCAAACGTAGCTTTGGGGGTCCGTGCAGGGGGCCTCCGGCAGCCCTGCTCTCAAAATGCGAACGTCTGCAGATAGCTGGCAGGCAGAAAGAGCTAGCCTGGAAAGCTGTTGCTCAGCCTCATCTGCCCATGGCACTGCTCGCACAGAGGCACAGAGACTGGGGCTGCTTGCTTGTCTTGCCCCCTCAAACTTAAAACGTAGCTTTGGGGGTCCGTGCAGGGGGCCTCCGGCAGCCCTGCTCTGAAAATGCGAACGTCTGCAGATAGCTCGCAGGCAGAAAGAGCTAGCCTGGAAAGCTGTTGCTCAGCCTCATCTGCCAAAAAGCTACGTTTGACCCCCAAAAGCTACGTTTGAAGTTTGACGGGGCAAGACAAGCAAGCAGCCCCAGTCTCTGTGCCTCTGTGCGAGCAGTGCCATGGGCAGATGAGGCTGAGCAACAGCTTTCCAGGCTAGCTTTTTCTGCCTGCCAGCTATCTGCAGACGTTCGCATTTTCAGAGCAGGGCTGCCGGAGGCCCCCTGCACGGACCCCCAAAGCTACGTTTGAAGTTAGAGGGGGCAAGACAAGCAAGCAGCCCCAGTCTCTGTGCCTCTGTGCGAGCAGTGCCATGGGCAGATGAGGCTGAGCAACAGCTTTCCAGGCTAGCTCTTTCTGCCTGCAAGCTATCTGCAGACGTTCGCATTTTCAGAGCAGGGCTGCCGGAGGCCCCTGCACGGACCCCCAGAGCTACGTTTGAAGTTTGAGGGGGCAAGACAAGCAAGCAGCCCCAGTCTCTGTGCCTCTGTGCGAGCAGTGCCATGGGCAGATGAGGCTGAGCAACAGCTTTCCAGGCTAGCTCTTTCTGCCTGCGAGCTATCTGCAGACTTTCGCATTTTCAGAGCAGGGCTGCCGGAGGCCCCCTGCACGGACCCCCAAAGCTACGTTTGAAGTTTGAGGGGGCAAGACAAGCAAGCAGCCCCAGTCTCTGTGCCTCTGTGCGAGCAGTGCCATGGGCAGATGAGGCTGAGCAAGGGCTTTCCAGGCTAGCTCTTTCTGCCTGCCAGCTATCTGCAGACGTTCGCATTTTGGGAGCAGGGCTGCCGGAGGCCCCCTGCACGGACCCCCAGAGCTACGTTTGAAGTTTGAGGGGGCAAGACAAGCAAGCAGCCCCAGTCTCTGTGCCTCGGTGCGAGCAGTGCCATGGGCAGATGAGGCTGAGCAACAGCTTTCCAGGCTAGCTCTTTCTGCCTGCCAGCTATCTGCAGACGTTCGCATTTTCAGAGCAGGGCTGCCGGAGGCCCCCTGCACGGACCCCCAAAGCTACGTTTGAAGTTTGAGGGGGCAAGACAAGCAAGCAGCCCCAGTCTCTGTGCCTCTGTGCGAGCAGTGCCATGGGCAGATGAGGCTGAGCAACAGCTTTCCAGGCTAGCTCTTTCTGCCTGCCAGCTATCTGCAGACGTTCGCATTTTCAGAGCAGGGCTGCCGGAGGCCCCCTGCACGGACCCCCAAAGCTACGTTTGAAGTTTGAGGGGGCAAGACAAGCAAGCAGCCCCAGTCTCTGTGCCTCTGTGCGAGCAGTGCCATGGGCAGATGAGGCTGAGCAACAGCTTTCCAGGCTAGCTCTTTCTGCCTGCCAGCTATCTGCAGACGTTCGCATTTTCAGAGCAGGGCTGCCGGAGGCCCCCTGCACGGACCCCCAAAGCTACGTTTGAAGTTTGAGGGGGCAAGACAAGCAAGCAGCCCCAGTCTCTGTGCCTCTGTGCGAGCAGTGCCATGGGCAGATGAGGCTGAGCAACAGCTTTCCAGGCTAGCTCTTTCTGCCTGCGAGCTATCTGCAGACGTTCGCATTTTCAGAGCAGGGCTGCCGGAGGCCCCCTGCACGGAACCCCAGAGCTACGTTTGAAGTTTGAGGGGGCAAGACAAGCAAGCAGCCCCAGTCTCTGTGCCTCTGTGCGAGCAGTGCCATGGGCAGATGAGGCTGAGCAACAGCTTTCCAGGCTAGCTCTTTCTGCCTGCCAGCTATCTGCAGACGTTCGCATTTTGGGAGCAGGACTGCCGCAGGCCCCCTGCACGGACCCCCAAAGCTACGTTTGAAGTTTGAGGGGGCAAGACAAGCAAGTAGCCCCAGTCTCTGTGCCTCTGTGCGAGCAGTGCCATGGGCAGATGAGGCTGAGCAACAGCTTTCCAGGCTAGCTCTTTCTGCCTGCCAGCTATCTGCAGACGTTCGCACTTTGGGAGCAGGGCTGCCGGAGGCCCCCTGCACGGACCCCCAAAGCTACGTTTGAAGTTTGAGGGGGCAAGACAAGCAAGCAGCCCCAGTCTCTGTGCCTCTGTGCGAGCAGTGCCGTGGGCAGATGAGGCTGAGCAACAGCTTTCCAGGCTAGCTCTTTCTGCCTGCCAGCTATCTGCAGACGTTCGCATTTTCAGAGCAGGGCTGCCGGAGGCCCCCTGCACGGAACCCCAAAGCTACGTTTGAAGTTTGAGGGGGCAAGACAAGCAAGCAGCCCCAGTCTCTGTGCCTCTGTGCGAGCAGTGCCATGGGCAGATGAGGCTGAGCAACAGCTTTCCAGGCTAGCTCTTTCTGCCTGCGAGCTATCTGCAGACGTTCGCATTTTCAGAGCAGGGCTGCCGGAGGCCCCCTGCACGGACCCCCAAAGCTACGTTTGAAGTTTGAGGGGGCAAGACAAGCAAGCAGCCCCAGTCTCTGTGCCTCTGTGCGAGCAGTGCCATGGGCAGATGAGGCTGAGCAACAGCTTTCCAGGCTAGCTCTTTCTGCCTGCCAGCTATCTGCAGACGTTCGCATTTTCAGAGCAGGGCTGCCGGAGGTCCCCTGCACGGAGCCCCAAAGCTACGTTTGAAGTTTGAGGGGGCAACACAAGCAAGCAGCCCCGTTCTCTGTGCCTCTGTGCGAGCAGTGCCATGGGCAGATGAGGCTGAGCAACAGCTTTCCAGGCTAGCTCTTTCTGCCTGCCAGCTATCTGCAGACGTTCGCATTTTGGGAGCAGGGCTGCCGGAGGCCCCCTGCACGGACCCCCAGAGCTACGTTTGAAGTTTGAGGGGGCAAGACAAGCAAGCAGCCCCAGTCTCTGTGCCTCTGTGCGAGCAGTGCCATGGGCAGATGAGGCTGAGCAACAGCTTTCCAGGCTAGCTCTTTCTGCCTGCGAGCTATCTGCAGACGTTCGCATTTTCAGAGCAGGG
Organism: Opisthocomus hoazin; assembly: GCF_030867145.1. Lineage (NCBI taxonomy): Eukaryota > Metazoa > Chordata > Aves > Opisthocomiformes > Opisthocomidae > Opisthocomus > Opisthocomus hoazin. The sequence goes on from NW_027448805.1 coordinate 32,179, forward strand.
CTGCCGGAGGCCCCCTGCACGGACCCCCAAAGCTACGTTTGAAGTTTGAGGGGGCAAGACAAGCAAGCAGCCCCATTCTCTGTGCCTCTGTGCGAGCAGTGCCATGGGCAGATGAGGCTGAGCAACAGCTTTCCAGGCTAGCTCTTTCTGCCTGCCAGCTATCTGCAGACGTTCGCATTTTCAGAGCAGGGCTGCCGGAGGCCCCCTGCACGGACCCCCAAAGCTACGTTTGAAGTTTGAGGGGGCAAGACAAGCAAGCAGCCCCAGTCTCTGTGCCTCTGTGCGAGCAGTGCCATGGGCAGATGAGGCTGAGCAACAGCTTTCCAGGCTAGCTCTTTCTGCCTGCGAGCTATCTGCAGACGTTTGCATTTTGGGAGCAGGGCTGCCGGAGGCCCGCTGCACGGACCCCCAGAGCTACGTTTGAAGTTTGAGGGGGCAAGACAAGCAAGCAGCCCCAGTCTCTGTGCCTCTGTGCGAGCAGTGCCATGGGCAGATGAGGCTGAGCAACAGCTTTCCAGGCTAGCTCTTTCTGCCTGCGAGCTATCTGCAGACGTTCGCATTTTCAGAGCAGGGCTGCCGGAGGCCCCCTGCACAGACCCCCAAAGCTACGTTTGAAGTTGAGGGGGCAAGACAAGCAAGCAGCCCCATTCTCTGTGCCTCTGTGCGAGCAGTGCCATGGGCAGATGAGGCTGAGCAACAGCTTTCCAGGCTAGCTCTTTCTGCTTGCCAGCTATCTGCAGACGTTCGCATTTTGGGAGCAGGGCTGCCGCAGGCCCCCTGCACGGACCCCCAAAGCTACGTTTGAAGTTTGAGGGGGCAAGACAAGCAAGCAGCCCCAGTCTCTGTGCCTCTGTGCGAGCAGTGCCATGGGCAGATGAGGCTGAGCAACAGCTTTCCAGGCTAGCTCTTTCTGCCTGCGAGCTATCTGCAGACGTTCGCATTTTCAGAGCAGGGCTGCCGGAGGCCCCCTGCACAGACCCCCAAAGCTACGTTTGAAGTTGAGGGGGCAAGACAAGCAAGCAGCCCCAGTCTCTGTGCCTCTGTGCGAGCAGTGCCATGGGCAGATGAGGCTGAGCAACAGCTTTCCAGGCTAGCTCTTTCTGCCTGCCAGCTATCTGCAGACGTTCGCATTTTAGGAGCAGGGCTGCCGGAGGCCCCCTGCACGGACCCCCAAAGCTACGTTTGAAGTTTGAGGGGGCAAGACAAGCAAGCAGCCCCAGTCTCTGTGCCTCTGTGCGAGCAGTGCCATGGGCAGATGAGGCTGAGCAACAGCTTTCCAGGCTAGCTCTTTCTCGCTGCGAGCTATCTGCAGACGTTCGCATTTTGGGAGCAGGGCTGCCGGAGGCCCCCTGCACGGACCCCCAAAGCTACGTTTGAAGTTTGAGGGGGCAAGACAAGCAAGCAGCCCCAGTCTCTGTGCCTCTGTGCGAGCAGTGCCATGGGCAGATGAGGCTGAGCAACAGCTTTCCAGGCTAGCTCTTTCTGCCTGCGAGCTATCTGCAGACGTTCGCATTGTCAGAGCAGGGCTGCCGGAGGCCCCCTGCACAGACCCCCAAAGCTACGTTTGAAATTGAGGGGGCAAGACAAGCAAGCAGCCCCAGTCTCTGTGCCTCTGTGCGAGCAGTGCCATGGGCAGATGAGGCTGAGCAACAGCTTTCCAGGCTAGCTCTTTCTGCCTGCCAGCTATCTGCAGACGTTCGCATTTTGGGAGCAGGGCTGCCGGAGGCCCCCTGCACGCACCCCCAAAGATACGTTTGAAGTTTGAGGGGGCAAGACAAGCAAGCAGCCCCAGTCTCTGTGCCTCTGTGCGAGCAGTGCCACGGGCAGATGAGGCTGAGCAACAGCTTTCCAGGCTAGCTCTTTCTGCCTGCCAGCTATCTGCAGACGTTCGCATTTTGGGAGCAGGGCTGCCGGAGGCCCCCTGCACGGACCCCCAAAGCTACGTTTGAAGTTTGAGGGGGCAAGACAAGCAAGCAGCCCCAGTCTCTGTGCCTCTGTGCGAGCAGTGCCATGGGCAGATGAGGCTGAGCAACAGCTTTCCAGGCTAGCTCTTTCTGCCTGCGAGCTATCTGCAGACGTTTGCATTGTCAGAGCAGGGCTGCCGGAGGCCCCCTGCACAGACCCCCAAAGCTACGTTTGAAGTTGAGGGGGCAAGACAAGCAAGCAGCCCCAGTCTCTGTGCCTCTGTGCGAGCAGTGCCATGGGCAGATGAGGCTGAGCAACAGCTTTCCAGGCTAGCTCTTTCTGCCTGCCAGCTATCTGCAGACGTTCGCATTTTGGGAGCAGGGCTGCCGCAGGCCCCCTGCACGGACCCCCAAAGCTACGTTTCAAGTTTGAGGGGGCAAGACAAGCAAGCAGCCCCAGTCTCTGTGCCTCTGTGCGAGCAGTGCCATGGGCAGATGAGGCTGAGCAACAGCTTTCCAGGCTAGCTCTTTCTGCCTGCCAGCTATCTGCAGACGTTCGCATTTTGGGAGCAGGGCTGCCGGAGGCCCCCTGCACGGACCCCCAAAGCTACGTTTGAAGTTTGAGGGGGCAAGACAAGCAAGCAGCCCCAGTCTCTGTGCCTCTGTGCGAGCAGTGCCATGGGCAGATGAGGCTGAGCAACAGCTTTCCAGGCTAGCTCTTTCTGCCTGCGAGCTATCTGCAGACGTTCGCATTTTCAGAGCAGGGCTGCCGGAGGCCCCCTGCACGGACCCCCAGAGCTACGTTTGAAGTTTGAGGGGGCAAGACAAGCAAGCAGCCCCAGTCTCTGTGCCTCTGTGCGAGCAGTGCCATGGGCAGATGAGGCTGAGCAACAGCTTTCCAGGCTAGCTCTTTCTGCCTGCCAGCTATCTGCAGACGTTCGCATTTTCAGAGCAGGGCTGCCGGAGGCCCCCTGCACAGACCCCCAAAGTTACGTTTGAAGTTGAGGGGGCAAGACAAGCAAGCAGCCCCAGTCTCTGTGCCTCTGTGCGAGCAGTGCCATGGGCAGATGAGGCTGAGCAACAGCTTTCCAGGCTAGCTCTTTCTGCCTGCCAGCTATCTGCAGACGTTTGCATTTTGGGAGCAGGGCTGCCGGAGGCCCCCTGCACGGACCCCCAAAGCTACGTTTGAAGTTTGAGGGGGCAAGACAAGCAAGCAGCCCCAGTCTCTGTGCCTCTGTGCGAGCAGTGCCATGGGCAGATGAGGCTGAGCAACAGCTTTCCAGGCTAGCTCTTTCTGCCTGCCAGCTATCTGCAGACGTTCGCATTTTCAGAGCAGGGCTGCCGGAGGCCCCCTGCACGGCCCCCCAAAGCTACGTTTGAAGTTTGAGGGGGCAAGACAAGCAAGCAGCCCCAGTCTCTGTGCCTCTGTGCGAGCAGTGCCATGGGCAGATGAGGCTGAGCAACAGCTTTCCAAGCTAGCTCTTTCTGCCTGCCAGCTATCTGCAGACGTTCGCATTTTAGGAGCAGGGCTGCCGCAGGCCCCCTGCACGGACCCCCAAAGCTACGTTTGAAGTTTGAGGGGGCAAGACAAGCAAGCAGCCCCAGTCTCTGTGCCTCTGTGCGAGCAGTGCCATGGGCAGATGAGGCTGAGCAACAGCTTTCCAGGCTAGCTCTTTCTGCCTGCCAGCTATCTGCAGACGTTCGCATTTTCAGAGCAGGGCTGCCGGAGGTCCCCTGCACGGAGCCCCAAAGCTACGTTTGAAGTTTGAGGGGGCAAGACAAGCAAGCAGCCCCAGTCTCTGTGCCTCTGTGCGAGCAGTGCCATGGGCAGATGAGGCTGAGCAACAGCTTTCCAGGCTAGCTCTTTCTGCCTGCCAGCTATCTGCAGACGTTCGCATTTTCAGAGCAGGGCTGCCGCAGGCCCCCTGCACGGACCCCCAGAGTTACGTTTGAAGTTTGAGGGGGCAAGACAAGCAAGCAGCCCCAGTCTCTGTGCCTCTGTGCGAGCAGTGCCATGGGCAGATGAGGCTGAGCAACAGCTTTCCAGGCTAGCTCTTTCTCGCTGCGAGCTATCTGCAGACGTTCGCATTTTGGGAGCAGGGCTGCCGGAGGCCCCCTGCACGGACCCCCAAAGCTACGTTTGAAGTTTGAGGGGGCAAGACAAGCAAGCAGCCCCAGTCTCTGTGCCTCTGTGCGAGCAGTGCCATGGGCAGATGAGGCTGAGCAACAGCTTTCCAGGCTAGCTCTTTCTGCCTGCCAGCTATCTGCAGACGTTCGCATTTTCAGAGCAGGGCTGCCGGAGGCCCCCTGCACAGACCCCCAAAACTACGTTTGAAGTTTGAGGGGGCAAGACAAGCAAGCAGCCCCAGTCTCTGTGCCTCTGTGCGAGCAGTGCCATGGGCAGATGAGGCTGAGCAACAGCTTTCCAGGCTAGCTCTTTCTGCCTGCCAGCTATCTGCAGACGTTCGCATTTTGAGAGAAGGGCTGCCGGAGGCCCCCTGCACGGACCCCCAAAGCTACGTTTGAAGTTTGAGGGGGCAAGACAAGCAAGCAGCCCCAGTCTCTGTGCCTCTGTGCGAGCAGTGCCATGGGCAGATGAGGCTGAGCAACAGCTTTCCAGGCTAGCTCTTTCTGCCTGCGAGCTATCTGCAGACGTTTGCATTTTGGGAGCAGGGCTGCCGGAGGCCCCCTGCACGGACCCCCAGAGCTACGTTTGAAGTTTGAGGGGGCAAGACAAGCAAGCAGCCCCATTCTCTGTGCCTCTGTGCGAGCAGTGCCATGGGCAGATGAGGCTGAGCAACAGCTTTCCAGGCTAGCTCTTTCTGCCTGCGAGCTATCTGCAGACGTTCGCATTTTCAGAGCAGGGCTGCCGGAGGCCCACTGCACAGACCCCCAAAGCTACGTTTGAAGTTGAGGGGGCAAGACAAGCAAGCAGCCCCAGTCTCTGTGCCTCTGTGCGAGCAGTGCCATGGGCAGATGAGGCTGAGCAACAGCTTTCCAGGCTAGCTCTTTCTGCCTGCCAGCTATCTGCAGACGTTCGCATTTTGGGAGCAGGGCTGCCGCAGGCCCCCTGCACGGACCCCCAAAGCTACGTTTGAAGTTTGAGGGGGCAAGACAAGCAAGCAGCCCCAGTCTCTGTGCCTCTGTGCGAGCAGTGCCATGGGCAGATGAGGCTGAGCAACAGCTTTCCAGGCTAGCTCTTTCTGCCTGCCAGCTATCTGCAGACGTTCGCATTTTCAGAGCAGGGCTGCCGGAGGCCCCCTGCACGGACCCCCAGAGCTACGTTTGAAGTTTGAGGGGGCAAGACAAGCAAGCAGCCCCAGTCTCTGTGCCTCTGTGCGAGCAGTGCCATGGGCAGATGAGGCTGAGCAACAGCTTTCCAGGCTAGCTCTTTCTGCCTGCCAGCTATCTGCAGACGTTCGCATTTTCAGAGCAGGGCTGCCGGAGGTCCCCTGCACGGAGCCCCAAAGCTACGTTTGAAGTTTGAGGGGGCAAGACAAGCAAGCAGCCCCAGTCTCTGTGCCTCTGTGCGAGCAGTGCCATGGGCAGATGAGGCTGAGCAACAGCTTTCCAGGCTAGCTCTTTCTGCCTGCGAGCTATCTGCAGACGTTCGCATTTTCAGAGCAGGGCTGCCGGAGGTCCCCTGCACGGAGCCCCAAAGCTACGTTTGAAGTTTGAGGGGGCAAGACAAGCAAGCAGCCCCAGTCTCTGTGCCTCTGTGCGAGCAGTGCCATGGGCAGATGAGGCTGAGCAACAGCTTTCCAGGCTAGCTCTTTCTGCCTGCGAACTATCTGCAGACGTTCGCATTTTCAGAGCAGGGCTGCCGGAGGCCCCCTGCACGGACCCGCAGAGCTACGTTTGAAGTTTGAGGGGGCAAGACAAGCAAGCAGCCCCAGTCTCTGTGCCTCTGTGCGAGCAGTGCCATGGGCAGATGAGGCTGAGCAACAGCTTTCCAGGCTAGCTCTTTCTCGCTGCGAGCTATCTGCAGACGTTCGCATTTTGGGAGCAGGGCTGCCGCAGGCCCCCTGCACGGACCCCCAAAGCTACGTTTGAAGTTTGAGGGGGCAAGACAAGCAAGCAGCCCCAGTCTCTGTGCCTCTGTGCGAGCAGTGCCATGGGCAGATGAGGCTGAGCAACAGCTTTCCAGGCTAGCTCTTTCTGCCTGCCAGCTATCTGCAGACGTTCGCATTTTGGAAGCAGGGCTGCCGGAGGCCCCCTGCACAGACCCCCAAAACTACGTTTGAAGTTTGAGGGGGCAAGACAAGCAAGCAGCCCCAGTCTCTGTGCCTCTGTGCGAGCAGTGCCATGGGCAGATGAGGCTGAGCAACAGCTTTCCAGGCTAGCTCTTTCTGCCTGCCAGCTATCTGCAGACGTTCGCATTTTGGGAGAAGGGCTGCCGGAGGCCCCCTGCACGGACCCCCAAAGCTACGTTTCAAGTTTGAGGGGGCAAGACAAGCAAGCAGCCCCAGTCTCTGTGCCTCTGTGCGAGCAGTGCCATGGGCAGATGAGGCTGAGCAACAGCTTTCCAGGCTAGCTCTTTCTGCCTGCCAGCTATCTGCAGACGTTCGCATTTTCAGAGCAGGGCTGCCGGAGGCCCCCTGCACAGACCCCCAAAGCTACGTTTGAAGTTGAGGGGGCAAGACAAGCAAGCAGCCCCAGTCTCTGTGCCTCTGTGCGAGCAGTGCCATGGGCAGATGAGGCTGAGCAACAGCTTTCCAGGCTAGCTCTTTCTGCCTGCCAGCTATCTGCAGACGTTCGCATTTTGGGAGCAGGGCTGCCGCAGGCCCCCTGCACGGACCCCCAAAGCTACGTCTGAACTTTGAGGGGGCAAGACAAGCAAGCAGCCCCAGTCTCTGTGCCTCTGTGCGAGCAGTGCCATGGGCAGATGAGGCTGAGCAACAGCTTTCCAGGCTAGCTCTTTCTGCCTGCCAGCTATCTGCAGACGTTCGCATTTTCAGAGCAGGGCTGCCGGAGGCCCCCTGCACAGACCCCCAAAGCTACGTTTGAAGTTGAGGGGGCAAGACAAGCAAGCAGCCCCAGTCTCTGTGCCTCTGTGCGAGCAGTGCCATGGGCAGATGAGGCTGAGCAACAGCTTTCCAGGCTAGCTCTTTCTGCCTGCCAGCTATCTGCAGACGTTCGCATTTTGGGAGCAGGGCTGCCGCAGGCCCCCTGCACGGACCCCCAAAGCTACGTCTGAACTTTGAGGGGGCAAGACAAGCAAGCAGCCCCAGTCTCTGTGCCTCTGTGCGAGCAGTGCCATGGGCAGATGAGGCTGAGCAACAGCTTTCCAGGCTAGCTCTTTCTGCCTGCGAGCTATCTGCAGACGTTCGCATTTTCAGAGCAGGGCTGCCGGAGGTCCCCTGCACGGACCCCCAAAGCTACGTTTGAAGTTTGAGGGGGCAAGACAAGCAAGCAGCCCCAGTCTCTGTGCCTCTGTGCGAGCAGTGCCATGGGCAGATGAGGCTGAGAAACAGCTTTCCAGGCTAGCTCTTTCTGCCTGCGAGCTATCTGCAGACGTTCGCATTTTGGGAGCAGGGCTGCCGGAGGCCCCCTGCACGGACCCCCAAAGCTACGTTTGAAGTTTGAGGGGGCAAGACAAGCAAGCAGCCCCAGTCTCTGTGCCTCTGTGCGAGCAGTGCCATGGGCAGATGAGGCTGAGCAACAGCATTCCAGGCTAGCTCTTTCTGCCTGCCAGCTATCTGCAGACGTTCGCATTTTGGGAGCAGGGCTGCCGGAGGCCCCCTGCACGGACCCCCAAAGCTACGTTTGAAGTTTGAGGGGGCAAGACAAGCAAGCAGCCCCATTCTCTGTGCCTCTGTGCGAGCAGTGCCATGGGCAGATGAGGCTGAGCAACTGCTTTCCAGGCTAGCTCTTTCTGCCTGCGAGCTATCTGCAGACGTTCGCATTTTCAGAGCAGGGCTGCCGGAGGAGCCCTGCACAGACCCCCAAAGCTACGTTTGAAGTTTGAGGGGGCAAGACAAGCAAGCAGCCCCAGTCTCTGTGCCTCTGTGCGAGCAGTGCCATGGGCAGATGAGGCTGAGCAACAGCTTTCCAGGCTAGCTCTTTCTGCCTGCGAGCTATCTGCAGACGTTCGCATTTTCAGAGCAGGGCTGCCGGAGGCCCCCTGCACGGACCCCCAAAGCTACGTTTGAAGTTTGAGGGGGCAAGACAAGCAAGCAGCCCCAGTCTCTGTGCCTCTGTGCGAGCAGTGCCATGGGCAGATGAGGCTGAGCAACAGCTTTCCAGGCTAGCTCTTTCTGCCTGCGAGCTATCTGCAGACGTTCGCATTTTCGGAGCAGGGCTGCCGGAGGCCCCCTGCACGGACCCCCAGAGCTACGTTTGAAGTTTGAGGGGGCAAGACAAGCAAGCAGCCCCAGTCTCTGTGCCTCTGTGCGAGCAGTGCCATGGGCAGATGAGGCTGAGCAACAGCTTTCCAGGCTAGCTCTTTCTGCCTGCCAGCTATCTGCAGACGTTCGCATTTTGGAAGCAGGGCTGCCGGAGGAACCCTGCACGGACCCCCAAAGCTACGTTTGAAGTTTGAGGGGGCAAGACAAGCAAGCAATCCCAGTCTCTGTGCCTCTGTGCGAGCAGTGCCATGGGCAGATGAGGCTGAGCAACAGCTTTCCAGGCTAGCTCTTTCTGCCTGCGAGCTATCTGCAGACGTTCGCATTTTCAGAGCAGGGCTGCCGGAGGCCCCCTGCACAGACCCCCAAAGCTACGTTTGAAGTTTGAGGGGGCAAGACAAGCAAGCAGCCCCAGTCTCTGTGCCTCTGTGCGAGCAGTGCCATGGGCAGATGAGGCTGAGCAACAGCTTTCCAGGCAAGCTCTTTCTGCCTGCGAGCTATCTGCAGACGTTCGCATTTTGGGAGCAGGGCTGCCGGAGGTCCCCTGCACGGACCCCCAAAGCTACGTTTCAAGTTTGAGGGGGCAAGACAAGCAAGCAGCCCCATTCTCTGTGCCTCTGTGCGAGCAGTGCCATGGGCAGATGAGGCTGAGCAACAGCTTTCCAGGCTAGCTCTTTCTGCCTGCCAGCTATCTGCAGACGTTCGCATTTTCAGAGCAGGGCTGCCGGAGGCCCCCTGCACAGACCCCCAAAGCTACGTTTGAAGTTTGAGGGGGCAAGACAAGCAAGCAGCCCCAGTCTCTGTGCCTCTGTGCGAGCAGTGCCATGGGCAGATGAGGCTGAGCAACAGCTTTCCAGGCTAGCTCTTTCTGCCTGCGAGCTATCTGCAGACGTTCGCATTTTCAGAGCAGGGCTGCCGGAGGCCCCCTGCACAGACCCCCAAAGCTACGTTTGAAGTTTGAGGGGGCAAGACAAGCAAGCAGCCCCAGTCTCTGTGCCTCTGTGCGAGCAGTGCCATGGGCAGATGAGGTTGAGCAACAGCTTTCCAGGCTAGCTCTTTCTGCCTGCGAGCTATCTGCAGACGTTCGCATTTTCAGAGCAGGGCTGCCGGAGGCCCCCTGCACGGACCCCCAAAGCTACGTTTGAAGTTTGAGGGGGCAAGACAAGCAAGCAGCCCCAGTCTCTGTGCCTCTGTGCGAGCAGTGCCATGGGCAGATGAGGCTGAGCAACAGCTTTCCAGGCTAGCTCTTTCTGCCTGCGAGCTATCTGCAGACGTTCGCATTTTCGGAGCAGGGCTGCCGGAGGCTCCCTGCACGGACCCCCAGAGCTACGTTTGAAGTTTGAGGGGGCAAGACAAGCAAGCAGCCCCAGTCTCTGTGCCTCTGTGCGAGCAGTGCCATGGGCAGATGAGGCTGAGCAACAGCTTTCCAGGCTAGCTCTTTCTGCCTGCGAGCTATCTGCAGACGTTCGCATTTTCGGAGCAGGGCTGCCGGAGGCCCCCTGCACGGACCCCCAGAGCTACGTTTGAAGTTTGAGGGGGCAAGAGAAGCAAGCAGCCCCAGTCTCTGTGCCTCTGTGCGAGCAGTGCCATGGGCAGATGAGGCTGAGCAACAGCTTTCCAGGCTAGCTCTTTCTGCCTGCGAGCTATCTGCAGACGTTCGCATTTTCAGAGCAGGGCTGCCGGAGGTCCCCTGCACGGACCCCCAAAGCTACGTTTGAAGTTTGAGGGGGCAAGACAAGCAAGCAGCCCCATTCTCTGTGCCTCTGTGCGAGCAGTGCCATGGGCAGATGAGGCTGAGCAACAGCTTTCCAGGCTAGATCTTTCTGCCTGCCAGCTATCTGCAGACGTTCGCATTTTCAGAGCAGGGCTGCCGGAGGCCCCCTGCACGGACCCCCAAAGCTACGTTTGAAGTTTGAGGGGGCAAGACAAGCAAGCAGCCCCAGTCTCTGTGCCTCTGTGCGAGCAGTGCCAGGGGCAGATGAGGCTGAGCAACAGCTTTCCAGGCTAGCTCTTTCTGCCTGCGAGCTATCTGCAGACGTTCGCATTTTCGGAGCAGGGCTGCCGGAGGCCCCCTGCACGGACCCCCAGAGCTACGTTTGAAGTTTGAGGGGGCAAGACAAGCAAGCAGCCCCAGTCTCTGTGCCTCTGTGCGAGCAGTGCCATGGGCAGATGAGGCTGAGCAACAGCTTTCCAGGCTAGCTCTTTCTGCCTGCGAGCTATCTGCAGACGTTCGCATTTTCAGAGCAGGGCTGCCGGAGGAATCCTGCACAGACCCCCAAAGCTACGTCTGAAGTTTGAGGGGGCAAGACAAGCAAGCAGCCCCAGTCTCTGTGCCTCTGTGCGAGCAGTGCCATGGGCAGATGAGGCTGAGCAACAGCTTTCCAGGCTAGCTCTTTCTGCCTGCCAGCTATCTGCAGACGTTCGCATTTTGCGAGCAGGGCTGCCGGAGGCCCCCTGCACGGACCCCCAAAGCTACGTTTGAAGTTTGAGGGGGCAAGACAAGCAAGCAGCCCCAGTCTCTGTGCCTCTGTGCGAGCAGTGCCATGGGCAGATGAGGCTGAGCAACAGCTTTCCAGGCTAGCTCTTTCTGCCTGCGAGCTATCTGCAGACGTTCGCATTTTCAGAGCAGGGCTGCCGGAGGTCCCGTGCACGGACCCCCAAAGCTACGTTTCAAGTTTGAGGGGGCAAGACAAGCAAGCAGCCCCATTCTCTGTGCCTCTGTGCGAGCAGTGCCATGGGCAGATGAGGCTGAGCAACAGCTTTCCAGGCTAGCTCTTTCTGCCTGCCAGCTATCTGCAGACGTTCGCATTTTCAGAGCAGGGCTGCCGGAGGCCCCCTGCACAGACCCCCAAAGCTACGTTTGAAGTTTGAGGGGGCAAGACAAGCAAGCAGCCCCAGTCTCTGTGCCTCTGTGCGAGCAGTGCCATGGGCAGATGAGGCTGAGCAACAGCTTTCCAGGCTAGCTCTTTCTGCCTGCGAGCTATCTGCAGACGTTCGCATTTTCAGAGCAGGGCTGCCGGAGGCCCCCTGCACGGACCCCCAAAGCTACGTTTGAAGTTTGAGGGGGCAAGACAAGCAAGCAGCCCCAGTCTCTGTGCCTCTGTGCGAGCAGTGCCATGGGCAGATGAGGCTGAGCAACAGCTTTCCAGGCTAGCTCTTTCTGCCTGCGAGCTATCTGCAGACGTTCGCATTTTCAGAGCAGGGCTGCCGGAGGCCCCCTGCACGGACCCCCAGAGCTACGTTTGAAGTTTGAGGGGGCAAGACAAGCAAGCAGCCCCAGTCTCTGTGCCTCTGTGCGAGCAGTGCCATGGGCAGATGAGGCTGAGCAACAGCTTTCCAGGCTAGCTCTTTCTGCCTGCCAGCTATCTGCAGACGTTCGCATTTTCAGAGCAGGGCTGCCGGAGGACCCCTGCACGGACCCCCAAAGCTACGTTTGAAGTTTGAGGGGGCAAGACAAGCAAGCAATCCCAGTCTCTGTGCCTCTGTGCGAGCAGTGCCATGGGCAGATGAGGCTGAGCAACAGCTTTCCAGGCTAGCTCTTTCTGCCTGCCAGCTATCTGCAGACATTCGCATTTTCAGAGCAGGGCTGCCGGAGGAATCCTGCACAGACCCCCAAAGCTACGTTTGAAGTTTGAGGGGGCAAGACAAGCAAGCAGCCCCAGTCTCTGTGCCTCTGTGCGAGCAGTGCCATGGGCAGATGAGGCTGAGCAACAGCTTTCCAGGCTAGCTCTTTCTGCCTGCGAGCTATCTGCAGACGTTCGCATTTTCAGAGCAGGGCTGCCGGAGGCCCCCTGCACAGACCCCCAAAGCTACGTTTGAAGTTTGAGGGGGCAAGACAAGCAAGCAGCCCCAGTCTCTGTGCCTCTGTGCGAGCAGTGCCATGGGCAGATGAGGCTGAGCAACAGCTTTCCAGGCAAGCTCTTTCTGCCTGCGAGCTATCTGCAGACGTTCGCATTTTGGGAGCAGGGCTGCCGGAGGTCCCCTGCACGGACCCCCAAAGCTACGTTTGAAGTTTGAGGGGGCAAGACAAGCAAGCAGCCCCATTCTCTGTGCCTCTGTGCGAGCAGTGCCATGGGCAGATGAGGCTGAGCAACAGCTTTCCAGGCTAGCTCTTTCTGCCTGCGAGCTATCTGCAGACGTTCGCATTTTCAGAGCAGGGCTGCCGGAGGCCCCCTGCACAGACCCCCAAAGCTACGTTTGAAGTTTGAGGGGGCAAGACAAGCAAGCAGCCCCAGTCTCTGTGCCTCTGTGCGAGCAGTGCCATGGGTAGATGAGGCTGAGCAACAGCTTTCCAGGCTAGCTCTTTCTGCCTGCCAGCTATCTGCAGACGTTCGCATTTTCAGAGCAGGGCTGCCGGAGGCCCCCTGCACGGACCCCCAAAGCTACGTTTGAAGTTTGAGGGGGCAAGACAAGCAAGCAGCCCCAGTCTCTGTGCCTCTGTGCGAGCAGTGCCATGGGCAGATGAGGCTGAGCAACAGCTTTCCAGGCTAGCTCTTTCTGCCTGCGAGCTATCTGCAGACGTTCGCATTTTCAGAGCAGGGCTGCCGGAGGCCCCCTGCACGGACCCCCAAAGCTACGTTTGAAGTTTGAGGGGGCAAGACAAGCAAGCAGCCCCAGTCTCTGTGCCTCTGTGCGAGCAGTGCCATGGGCAGATGAGGCTGAGCAACAGCTTTCCAGGCTAGCTCTTTCTGCCTGCGAGCTATCTGCAGACGTTCGCATTTTCAGAGCAGGGCTGCCGGAGGCCCCCTGCACGGACCCCCAGAGCTACGTTTGAAGTTTGAGGGGGCAAGACAAGCAAGCAGCCCCAGTCTCTGTGCCTCTGTGCGAGCAGTGCCATGGGCAGATGAGGCTGAGCAACAGCTTTCCAGGCTAGCTCTTTCTGCCTGCCAGCTATCTGCAGACGTTCGCATTTTCAGAGCAGGGCTGCCGGAGGACCCCTGCACGGACCCCCAAAGCTACGTTTGAAGTTTGAGGGGGCAAGACAAGCAAGCAATCCCAGTCTCTGTGCCTCTGTGCGAGCAGTGCCATGGGCAGATGAGGCTGAGCAACAGCTTTCCAGGCTAGCTCTTTCTGCCTGCCAGCTATCTGCAGACATTCGCATTTTCAGAGCAGGGCTGCCGGAGGAATCCTGCACAGACCCCCAAAGCTACGTTTGAAGTTTGAGGGGGCAAGACAAGCAAGCAGCCCCAGTCTCTGTGCCTCTGTGCGAGCAGTGCCATGGGCAGATGAGGCTGAGCAACAGCTTTCCAGGCAAGCTCTTTCTGCCTGCGAGCTATCTGCAGACGTTCGCATTTTCAGAGCAGGGCTGCCGGAGGCCCCCTGCACAGACCCCCAAAGCTACGTTTGAAGTTTGAGGGGGCAAGACAAGCAAGCAGCCCCAGTCTCTGTGCCTCTGTGCGAGCAGTGCCATGGGCAGATGAGGCTGAGCAACAGCTTTCCAGGCAAGCTCTTTCTGCCTGCGAGCTATCTGCAGACGTTCGCATTTTGGGAGCAGGGCTGCCGGAGGTCCCCTGCACGGACCCCCAAAGCTACGTTTGAAGTTTGAGGGGGCAAGACAAGCAAGCAGCCCCATTCTCTGTGCCTCTGTGCGAGCAGTGCCATGGGCAGATGAGGCTGAGCAACAGCTTTCCAGGCTAGCTCTTTCTGCCTGCGAGCTATCTGCAGACGTTCGCATTTTCAGAGCAGGGCTGCCGGAGGCCCCCTGCACAGACCCCCAAAGCTACGTTTGAAGTTTGAGGGGGCAAGACAAGCAAGCAGCTCCAGTCTCTGTGCCTCTGTGCGAGCAGTGCCATGGGCAGATGAGGCTGAGCAACAGCTTTCCAGGCTAGCTCTTTCTGCCTGCCAGCTATCTGCAGACGTTCGCATTTTCAGAGCAGGGCTGCCGGAGGCCCCCTGCACGGACCCCCAAAGCTACGTTTCAAGTTTGAGGGGGCAAGACAAGCAAGCAGCCCCAGTCTCTGTGCCTCTGTGCGAGCAGTGCCATGGGCAGATGAGGCTGAGCAACAGCTTTCCAGGCTAGCTCTTTCTGCCTGCCAGCTATCTGCAGACGTTCGCATTTTCAGAGCAGGGCTGCCAGAGGACCTCTGCACGGACCCCCAAAGCTACGTTTGAAGTTTGGGGGGGCAAGACAAGCAAGCAATCCCAGTCTCTGTGCCTCTGTGCGAGCAGTGCCATGGGCAGATGAGGCTGAGCAACAGCTTTCCAGGCTAGCTCTTTCTGCCTGCGAGCTATCTGCAGACGTTCGCATTTTCAGAGCAGGGCTGCCGGAGGAATCCTGCACAGACCCCCAAAGCTACGTTTGAAGTTTGAGGGGGCAAGACAAGCAAGCAGCCCCAGTCTCTGTGCCTCTGTGCGAGCAGTGCCATGGGCAGATGAGGCTGAGCAACAGCTTTCCAGGCTAGCTCTTTCTGCCTGCCAGCTATCTGCAGACGTTCGCATTTTCAGAGCAGGGCTGCCGGAGGCCCCCTGCACAGACCCCCAAAGCTACGTTTGAAGTTTGAGGGGGCAAGACAAGCAAGCAGCCCCAGTCTCTGTGCCTCTGTGCGAGCAGTGCCATGGGCAGATGAGGCTGAGTAACAGCTTTCCAGGCTAGCTCTTTCTGCCTGCGAGCTATCTGCAGACGTTCGCATTTTGGGAGCAGGGCTGCCGTAGGTCCCCTGCATGGACCCCCAAAGCTACGTTTGAAGTTTGAGGGGGCAAGACAAGCAAGCAGCCCCATTCTCTGTGCCTCTGTGCGAGCAGTGACATGGGCAGATGAGGCTGAGCAACAGCTTTCCAGGCTAGCTCTTTCTGCCTGCCAGCTATCTGCAGACGTTCGCATTTTCAGAGCAGGGCTGCCGGAGGCCCCCTGCACAGACCCCCAAAGCTACGTTTGAAGTTTGAGGGGGCAAGACAAGCAAGCAGCCCCAGTCTCTGTGCCTCTGTGCGAGCAGTGCCATGGGCAGATGAGGCTGAGCAACAGCTTTCCAGGCTAGCTCTTTCTGCCTGCGAGCTATCTGCAGACGTTCGCATTTTCAGAGCAGGGCTGCCGGAGGAATCCTGCACAGACCCCCAAAGCTACGTTTGAAGTTTGAGGGGGCAAGACAAGCAAGCAGCCCCAGTCTCTGTGCCTCTGTGCGAGCAGTGCCATGGGCAGATGAGGCTGAGCAACAGCTTTCCAGGCTAGCTCTTTCTGCCTGCCAGCTATCTGCAGACGTTCGCATTTTCAGAGCAGGGCTGCCGGAGGCCCCCTGCACGGACCCCCAAAGCTACGTTTGAAGTTTGAGGGGGCAAGACAAGCAAGCAGCCCCAGTCTCTGTGCCTCTGTGCGAGCAGTGCCATGGGCAGATGAGGCTGAGCAACAGCTTTCCAGGCTAGCTCTTTCTGCCTGCGAGCTGTCTGCAGACGTTCGCATTTTCAGAGCAGGGCTGCCGGAGGCCCCCTGCACAGACCCCCAAAGCTACGTTTGAAGTTTGAGGGGGCAAGACAAGCAAGCAGCCCCAGTCTCTGTGCCTCTGTGCGAGCAGTGCCATGGGCAGATGAGGCTGAGCAACAGCTTTCCAGGCAAGCTCTTTCTGCCTGCGAGCTATCTGCAGACGTTCGCATTTTGGGAGCAGGGCTGCCGGAGGCCCCCTGCACGGACCCCCAAAGCTACGTTTGAAGTTTGAGGGGGCAAGACAAGCAAGCAGCCCCATTCTCTGTGCCTCTGTGCGAGCAGTGCCATGGGCAGATGAGGCTGAGCAACAGCTTTCCAGGCTAGCTCTTTCTGCCTGCCAGCTATCTGCAGACGTTCGCATTTTCAGAGCAGGGCTGCCGGAGGCCCCCTGCACAGACCCCCAAAGCTACGTTTGAAGTTTGAGGGGGCAAGACAAGCAAGCAGCCCCAGTCTCTGTGCCTCTGTGCGAGCAGTGCCATGGGCAGCTGAGGCTGAGCAACAGCTTTCCAGGCTAGCTCTTTCTGCCTGCCAGCTATCTGCAGACGTTCGCATTTTCAGAGCAGGGCTGCCGGAGGCCCCCTGCACGGACCCCCAAAGCTACGTTTGAAGTTTGAGGGGGCAAGACAAGCAAGCAGCCCCAGTCTCTGTGCCTCTGTGCGAGCAGTGCCATGGGCAGATGAGGCTGAGCAACAGCTTTCCAGGCTAGCTCTTTCTGCCTGCGAACTATCTGCAGACGTTCGCATTTTCGGAGCAGGGCTGCAGGAGGCCTCCTGCACGGACCCCCAAAGCTACGTTTGAAGTTTGAGGGGGCAAGACAAGCAAGCAGCCCCAGTCTCTGTGCCTCTGTGCGAGCAGTGCCATGGGCAGATGAGGCTGAGCAACAGCTTTCCAGGCTAGCTCTTTCTGCCTGCGAGCTATCTGCAGACGTTCGCATTTTCAGAGCAGGGCTGCCGGAGGCCCCCTGCACGGACCCCCAAAGCTACGTTTGAAGTTTGAGGGGGCAAGACAAGCAAGCAGCCCCAGTCTCTGTGCCTCTGTGCGAGCAGTGCCATGGGCAGATGAGGCTGAGCAACAGCTTTCCAGGCTAGCTCTTTCTGCCTGCGAGCTATCTGCAGACGTTCGCATTTTCAGAGCAGGGCTGCCGGAGGCCCCCTGCACGGACCCCCAAAGCTACGTTTGAAGTTGAGGGGGCAAGACAAGCAAGCAGCCCCAGTCTCTGTGCCTCTGTGCGAGCAGTGCCATGGGCAGATGAGGCTGAGCAACAGCTTTCCAGGCTAGCTCTTTCTGCCTGCCAGCTATCTGCAGACGTTCGCATTTTGGGAGCAGGGCTGCCGGAGGACCCCTGCACGGACCCCCAAAGCTACGTTTGAAGTTTGAGGGGGCAAGACACGCAAGCAATCCCAGTCTCTGTGCCTCTGTGCGAGCAGTGCCATGGGCAGATGAGGCTGAGCAACAGCTTTCCAGGCTAGCTCTTTCTGCCTGCGAGCTATCTGCAGATGTTCGCATTTTCAGAGCAGGGCTGCCGGAGGAATCCTGCACAGACCCCCAAAGCTACGTTTGAAGTTTGAGGGGGCAAGACAAGCAAGCAGCCCCAGTCTCTGTGCCTCTGTGTGAGCAGTGCCATGGGCAGATGAGGCTGAGCAACAGCTTTCCAGGCTAGCTCTTTCTGCCTGCGAGCTATCTGCAGACGTTCGCATTTTCAGAGCAGGGCTGCCGGAGGCCCCCTGCACAGACCCCCAAAGCTACGTTTGAAGTTTGAGGGGGCAAGACAAGCAAGCAGCCCCAGTCTCTGTGCCTCTGTGCGAGCAGTGCCATGGGCAGATGAGGCTGAGCAACAGCTTTCCAGGCTAGCTCTTTCTGCCTGCGAGCTATCTGCAGACGTTCGCATTTTGGGAGCAGGGCTGCCGGAGGTCCCCTGCACGGACCCCCAAAGCTACGTTTCAAGTTTGAGGGGGCAAGACAAGCAAGCAGCCCCAGTCTCTGTGCCTCTGTGCGAGCAGTGCCATGGGCAGATGAGGCTGAGCAACAGCTTTCCAGGCTAGCTCTTTCTGCCTGCGAGCTATCTGCAGACGTTCGCATTTTCAGAGCAGGGCTGCCGGAGGCCCCCTGCACAGACCCCCAAAGCTACGTTTGAAGTTTGAGGGGGCAAGACAAGCAAGCAGCCCCAGTCTCTGTGCCTCTGTGCGAGCAGTGCCATGGGCAGATGAGGCTGAGCAACAGCTTTCCAGGCTAGCTCTTTCTGCCTGCGAGCTATCTGCAGACGTTCGCATTTTCAGAGCAGGGCTGCCGGAGGAATCCTGCACAGACCCCCAAAGCTACGTTTGAAGTTTGAGGGGGCAAGACAAGCAAGCAGCCCCAGTCTCTGTGCCTCTGTGCGAGCAGTGCCATGGGCAGATGAGGCTGAGCAACAGCTTTCCAGGCTAGCTCTTTCTGCCTGCCAGCTATCTGCAGACGTTCGCATTTTGGGAGCAGGGCTGCCGGAGGCCCCCTGCACAGACCCCCAAAGCTACGTTTGAAGTTTGAGGGGGCAAGACAAGCAAGCAGCCCCAGTCTCTGTGCCTCTGTGCGAGCAGTGCCATGGGCAGATGAGGCTGAGCAACAGCTTTCCAGGCTAGCTCTTTCTGCCTGCGAGCTATCTGCAGACGTTCGCATTTTCAGAGCAGGGCTGCCGGAGGCCCCCTGCACGGACCCCCAAAGCTACGTTTGAAGTTTGAGGGGGCAAGACAAGCAAGCAGCCCCAGTCTCTGTGCCTCTGTGCGAGCAGTGCCATGGGCAGATGAGGCTGAGCAACAGCTTTCCAGGCTAGCTCTTTCTGCCTGCGAGCTATCTGCAGACGTTCGCATTTTCAGAGCAGGGCTGCCGGAGGCCCCCTGCACGGACCCCCAGAGCTACGTTTGAAGTTTGAGGGGGCAAGACAAGCAAGCAGCCCCAGTCTCTGTGCCTCTGTGCGAGCAGTGCCATGGGCAGATGAGGCTGAGCAACAGCTTTCCAGGCTAGCTCTTTCTGCCTGCCAGCTATCTGCAGACGTTCGCATTTTCAGAGCAGGGCTGCCGGAGGCCCCCTGCACAGACCCCCAAAGCTACGTTTGAAGTTTGAGGGGGCAAGACAAGCAAGCAGCCCCAGTCTCTGTGCCTCTGTGCGAGCAGTGCCATGGGCAGATGAGGCTGAGCAACAGCTTTCCAGGCTAGCTCTTTCTGCCTGCGAGCTATCTGCAGACGTTCGCATTTTCAGAGCAGGGCTGCCAGAGGTCCCCTGCACGGACCCCCAAAGCTACGTTTCAAGTTTGAGGGGGCAAGACAAGCAAGCAGCCCCATTCTCTGTGCCTCTGTGCGAGCAGTGCCATGGGCAGATGAGGCTGAGCAACAGCTTTCCAGGCTAGCTCTTTCTGCCTGCCAGCTATCTGCAGACGTTCGCATTTTCAGAGCAGGGCTGCCGGAGGCCCCCTGCACAGACCCCCAAAGCTACGTTTGAAGTTTGAGGGGGCAAGACAAGCAAGCAGCCCCAGTCTCTGTGCCTCTGTGCGAGCAGTGCCATGGGCAGATGAGGCTGAGCAACAGCTTTCCAGGCTAGCTCTTTCTGCCTGCGAGCTATCTGCAGACGTTCGCATTTTCAGAGCAGGGCTGCCGGAGGCCCCCTGCACGGACCCCCAAAGCTACGTTTGAAGTTTGAGGGGGCAAGACAAGCAAGCAGCCCCAGTCTCTGTGCCTCTGTGCGAGCAGTGCCATGGGCAGATGAGGCTGAGCAACAGCTTTCCAGGCTAGCTCTTTCTGCCTGCGAGCTATCTGCAGACGTTCGCATTTTGGGAGCAGGGCTGCCGGAGGCCCCCTGCACGGACCCCCAGAGCTACGTTTGAAGTTTGAGGGGGCAAGACAAGCAAGCAGCCCCAGTCTCTGTGCCTCTGTGCGAGCAGTGCCATGGGCAGATGAGGCTGAGCAACAGCTTTCCAGGCTAGCTCTTTCTGCCTGCCAGCTATCTGCAGACGTTCGCATTTTGGGAGCAGGGCTGCCGGAGGACCCCTGCACGAACCCCCAAAGCTACGTTTGAAGTTTGAGGGGGCAAGACAAGCAAGCAATCCCAGTCTCTGTGCCTCTGTGCGAGCAGTGCCATGGGCAGATGAGGCTGAGCAACAGCTTTCCAGGCTACCTCTTTCTGCCTGCGAGCTATCTGCAGACGTTCGCATTTTGGGAGCAGGGCTGCCGGAGGAATCCTGCACAGACCCCCAAAGCTACGTTTGAAGTTTGAGGGGGCAAGACAAGCAAGCAGCCCCAGTCTCTGTGCCTCTGTGCGAGCAGTGCCATGGGCAGATGAGGCTGAGCAACAGCTTTCCAGGCTAGCTCTTTCTGCCTGCGAGCTATCTGCAGACGTTCGCATTTTCAGAGCAGGGCTGCCGGAGGCCCCCTGCACAGACCCCCAAAGCTACGTTTGAAGTTTGAGGGGGCAAGACAAGCAAGCAGCCCCAGTCTCTGTGCCTCTGTGCGAGCAGTGCCATGGGCAGATGAGGCTGAGCAACAGCTTTCCAGGCAAGCTCTTTCTGCCTGCGATCTATCTGCAGACGTTCGCATTTTGGGAGCAGGGCTGCCGGAGGTCCCCTGCACGGACCCCCAAAGCTACGTTTCAAGTTTGAGGGGGCAAGACAAGCAAGCAGCCCCAGTCTCTGTGCCTCTGTGCGAGCAGTGCCATGGGCAGATGAGGCTGAGCAACAGCTTTCCAGGCTAGCTCTTTCTGCCTGCGAGCTATCTGCAGACGTTCGCATTTTCAGAGCAGGGCTGCCGGAGGCCCCCTGCACAGACCCCCAAAGCTACGTTTGAAGTTTGAGGGGGCAAGACAAGCAAGCAGCCCCAGTCTCTGTGCCTCTGTGCGAGCAGTGCCATGGGCAGATGAGGCTGAGCAACAGCTTTCCAGGCTAGCTCTTTCTGCCTGCGAGCTATCTGCAGACGTTCGCATTTTCAGAGCAGGGCTGCCGGAGGCCCCCTGCACGGACCCCCAAAGCTACGTTTGAAGTTTGAGGGGGCAAGACAAGCAAGCAGCCCCAGTCTCTGTGCCTCTGTGCGAGCAGTGCCATGGGCAGATGAGGCTGAGCAACAGCTTTCCAGGCTAGCTCTTTCTGCCTGCCAGCTATCTGCAGACGTTCGCATTTTCAGAGCAGGGCTGCCGGAGGCCCCCTGCACGGACCCCCAAAGCTACGTTTGAAGTTTGAGGGGGCAAGACAAGCAAGCAGCCCCAGTCTCTGTGCCTCTGTGCGAGCAGTGCCATGGGCAGATGAGGCTGAGCAACAGCTTTCCAGGCTAGCTCTTTCTGCCTGCCAGCTATCTGCAGACGTTCGCATTTTGGGAGCAGGGCTGCCGGAGGACCCCTGCACGGACCCCCAGAGCTACGTTTCAAGTTTGAGGGGGCAAGACAAGCAAGCAGCCCCAGTCTCTGTGCCTCTGTGCGAGCAGTGCCATGGGCAGATGAGGCTGAGCAACAGCTTTCCAGGCTAGCTCTTTCTGCCTGCCAGCTATCTGCAGACGTTCGCATTTTCAGAGCAGGGCTGCCGGAGGAATCCTGCACAGACCCCCAAAGCTACGTTTGAAGTTTGAGGGGGCAAGACAAGCAAAGCAGCCCCAGTCTCTGTGCCTCTGTGCGAGCAGTGCCATGGGCAGATGAGGCTGAGCAACAGCTTTCCAGGCTAGCTCTTTCTGCCTGCGAGCTATCTGCAGACGTTCGCATTTTCAGAGCAGGGCTGCCGGAGGCCCCCTGCACAGACCCCCAAAGCTACGTTTGAAGTTTGAGGGGGCAAGACAAGCAAGCAGCCCCAGTCTCTGTGCCTCTGTGCGAGCAGTGCCATGGGCAGATGAGGCTGAGCAACAGCTTTCCAGGCAAGCTCTTTCTGCCTGCGAGCTATCTGCAGACGTTCGCATTTTGGGAGCAGGGCTGCCGGAGGTCCCCTGCACGGACCCCCAAAGCTACGTTTGAAGTTTGAGGGGGCAAGACAAGCAAGCAGCCCCATTCTCTGTGCCTCTGTGCGAGCAGTGCCATGGGCAGATGAGGCTGAGCAACAGCTTTCCAGGCTAGCTCTTTCTGCCTGCCAGCTATCTGCAGACGTTCGCATTTTCAGAGCAGGGCTGCCGGAGGCCCCCTGCACAGACCCCCAAAGCTACGTTTGAAGTTTGAGGGGGCAAGACAAGCAAGCAGCCCCAGTCTCTGTGCCTCTGTGCGAGCAGTGCCATGGGCAGATGAGGCTGAGCAACAGCTTTCCAGGCTAGCTCTTTCTGCCTGCCAGCTATCTGCAGACGTTCGCATTTTGGGAGCAGGGCTGCCGGAGGCCCCCTGCACGGACCCCCAAAGCTACGTTTGAAGTTTGAGGGGGCAAGACAAGCAAGCAGCCCCAGTCTCTGTGCCTCTGTGCGAGCAGTGCCATGGGCAGATGAGGCTGAGCAACAGCTTTCCAGGCTAGCTCTTTCTGCCTGCGAGCTATCTGCAGACGTTCGCATTTTCGGAGCAGGGCTGCCGGAGGCCCCCTGCACGGACCCCCAGAGCTACGTTTGAAGTTTGAGGGGGCAAGACAAGCAAGCAGCCCCAGTCTCTGTGCCTCTGTGCGAGCAGTGCCATGGGCAGATGAGGCTGAGCAACAGCTTTCCAGGCTAGCTCTTTCTGCCTGCCAGCTATCTGCAGACGTTCGCATTTTCAGAGCAGGGCTGCCGGAGGCCCCCTGCACAGACCCCCAAAGCTACGTTTGAAGTTTGAGGGGGCAAGACAAGCAAGCAGCCCCAGTCTCTGTGCCTCTGTGCGAGCAGTGCCATGGGCAGATGAGGCTGAGCAACAGCTTTCCAGGCTAGCTCTTTCTGCCTGCCAGCTATCTGCAGACGTTCGCATTTTCAGAGCAGGGCTGCCGGAGGTCCCCTGCACGGACCCCCAAAGCTACGTTTCAAGTTTGAGGGGGCAAGACAAGCAAGCAGCCCCATTCTCTGTGCCTCTGTGCGAGCAGTGCCATGGGCAGATGAGGCTGAGCAACAGCTTTCCAGGCTAGCTCTTTCTGCCTGCCAGCTATCTGCAGACGTTCGCATTTTCAGAGCAGGGCTGCCGGAGGCCCCCTGCACAGACCCCCAAAGCTACGTTTGAAGTTTGAGGGGGCAAGACAAGCAAGCAGCCCCAGTCTCTGTGCCTCTGTGCGAGCAGTGCCATGGGCAGATGAGGCTGAGCAACAGCTTTCCAGGCTAGCTCTTTCTGCCTGCGAGCTATCTGCAGACGTTCGCATTTTCAGAGCAGGGCTGCCGGAGGCCCCCTGCACGGACCCCCAAAGCTACGTTTGAAGTTTGAGGGGGCAAGACAAGCAAGCAGCCCCAGTCTCTGTGCCTCTGTGCGAGCAGTGCCATGGGCAGATGAGGCTGAGCAACAGCTTTCCAGGCTAGCTCTTTCTGCCTGCGAGCTATCTGCAGACGTTCGCATTTTCGGAGCAGGGCTGCCGGAGGCCCCCTGCACGGACCCCCAGAGCTACGTTTGAAGTTTGAGGGGGCAAGACAAGCAAGCAGCCCCAGTCTCTGTGCCTCTGTGCGAGCAGTGCCATGGGCAGATGAGGCTGAGCAACAGCTTTCCAGGCTAGCTCTTTCTGCCTGCCAGCTATCTGCAGACGTTCGCATTTTGGGAGCAGGGCTGCCGGAGGACCCCTGCACGAACCCCCAAAGCTACGTTTGAAGTTTGAGGGGGCAAGACAAGCAAGCAATCCCAGTCTCTGTGCCTCTGTGCGAGCAGTGCCATGGGCAGATGAGGCTGAGCAACAGCTTTCCAGGCTAGCTCTTTCTGCCTGCGAGCTATCTGCAGACGTTCGCATTTTCAGAGCAGGGCTGCCGGAGGAATCCTGCACAGACCCCCAAAGCTACGTTTGAAGTTTGAGGGGGCAAGACAAGCAAGCAGCCCCAGTCTCTGTGCCTCTGTGCGAGCAGTGCCATGGGCAGATGAGGCTGAGCAACAGCTTTCCAGGCAAGCTCTTTCTGCCTGCGATCTATCTGCAGACGTTCGCATTTTGGGAGCAGGGCTGCCGGAGGTCCCCTGCACGGACCCCCAAAGCTACGTTTGAAGTTTGAGGGGGCAAGACAAGCAAGCAGCCCCAGTCTCTGTGCCTCTGTGCGAGCAGTGCCATGGGCAGATGAGGCTGATCAACAGCTTTCCAGGCTAGCTCTTTCTGCCTGCCAGCTATCTGCAGACGTTCGCATTTTCAGAGCAGGGCTGCCGGAGGCCCCCTGCACGGACCCCCAAAGCTACGTTTGAAGTTTGAGGGGGCAAGACAAGCAAGCAGCCCCAGTCTCTGTGCCTCTGTGCGAGCAGTGCCATGGGCAGATGAGGCTGAGCAACAGCTTTCCAGGCTAGCTCTTTCTGCCTGCCAGCTATCTGCAGACGTTCGCATTTTCAGAGCAGGGCTGCCGGAGGAATCCTGCACAGACCCCCAAAGCTACGTTTGAAGTTTGAGGGGGCAAGACAAGCAAGCAGCCCCAGTCTCTGTGCCTCTGTGCGAGCAGTGCCATGGGCAGATGAGGCTGAGCAACAGCTTTCCAGGCAAGCTCTTTCTGCCTGCGATCTATCTGCAGACGTTCGCATTTTGGGAGCAGGGCTGCCGGAGGTCCCCTGCACGGACCCCCAAAGCTACGTTTGAAGTTTGAGGGGGCAAGACAAGCAAGCAGCCCCAGTCTCTGTGCCTCTGTGCGAGCAGTGCCATGGGCAGATGAGGCTGAGCAACAGCTTTCCAGGCTAGCTCTTTCTGCCTGCCAGCTATCTGCAGACGTTCGCATTTTCAGAGCAGGGCTGCCGGAGGCCCCCTGCACGGACCCCCAAAGCTACGTTTGAAGTTTGAGGGGGCAAGACAAGCAAGCAGCCCCAGTCTCTGTGCCTCTGTGCGAGCAGTGCCATGGGCAGATGAGGCTGAGCAACAGCTTTCCAGGCTAGCTCTTTCTGCCTGCCAGCTATCTGCAGACGTTCGCATTTTCAGAGCAGGGCTGCCGGAGGCCCCCTGCACAGACCCCCAAAGCTACGTTTGAAGTTTGAGGGGGCAAGACAAGCAAGCAGCCCCAGTCTCTGTGCCTCTGTGCGAGCAGTGCCATGGGCAGATGAGGCTGAGCAACAGCTTTCCAGGCAAGCTCTTTCTGCCTGCGAGCTATCTGCAGACGTTCGCATTTTGGGAGCAGGGCTGCCGGAGGTCCCCTGCACGGACCCCCAAAGCTACGTTTGAAGTTTGAGGGGGCAAGACAAGCAAGCAGCCCCAGTCTCTGTGCCTCTGTGCGAGCAGTGCCATGGGCAGATGAGGCTGAGCAACAGCTTTCCAGGCTAGCTCTTTCTGCCTGCCAGCTATCTGCAGACGTTCGCATTTTCAGAGCAGGGCTGCCGGAGGCCCCCTGCACAGACCCCCAAAGCTACGTTTGAAGTTTGAGGGGGCAAGACAAGCAAGCAGCCCCAGTCTCTGTGCCTCTGTGCGAGCAGTGCCATGGGCAGATGAGGCTGAGCAACAGCTTTCCAGGCTAGCTCTTTCTGCCTGCCAGCTATCTGCAGACGTTCGCATTTTGGGAGCAGGGCTGCCGGAGGCCCCCTGCACGGACCCCCAAAGCTACGTTTGAAGTTTGAGGGGGCAAGACAAGCAAGCAGCCCCAGTCTCTGTGCCTCTGTGCGAGCAGTGCCATGGGCAGATGAGGCTGAGCAACAGCTTTCCAGGCTAGCTCTTTCTGCCTGCGAGCTATCTGCAGACGTTCGCATTTTCAGAGCAGGGCTGCCGGAGGCCCCCTGCACGGACCCCCAGAGCTACGTTTGAAGTTTGAGGGGGCAAGACAAGCAAGCAGCCCCAGTCTCTGTGCCTCTGTGCGAGCAGTGCCATGGGCAGATGAGGCTGAGCAACAGCTTTCCAGGCTAGCTCTTTCTGCCTGCCAGCTATCTGCAGACGTTCGCATTTTCAGAGCAGGGCTGCCGGAGGACCCCTGCACGGACCCCCAAAGCTACGTTTGAAGTTTGAGGGGGCAAGACAAGCAAGCAATCCCAGTCTCTGTGCCTCTGTGCGAGCAGTGCCATGGGCAGATGAGGCTGAGCAACAGCTTTCCAGGCTAGCTCTTTCTGCCTGCCAGCTATCTGCAGACATTCGCATTTTCAGAGCAGGGCTGCCGGAGGAATCCTGCACAGACCCCCAAAGCTACGTTTGAAGTTTGAGGGGGCAAGACAAGCAAGCAGCCCCAGTCTCTGTGCCTCTGTGCGAGCAGTGCCATGGGCAGATGAGGCTGAGCAACAGCTTTCCAGGCTAGCTCTTTCTGCCTGCGAGCTATCTGCAGACGTTCGCATTTTCAGAGCAGGGCTGCCGGAGGCCCCCTGCACAGACCCCCAAAGCTACGTTTGAAGTTTGAGGGGGCAAGACAAGCAAGCAGCCCCAGTCTCTGTGCCTCTGTGCGAGCAGTGCCATGGGCAGATGAGGCTGAGCAACAGCTTTCCAGGCAAGCTCTTTCTGCCTGCGAGCTATCTGCAGACGTTCGCATTTTGGGAGCAGGGCTGCCGGAGGTCCCCTGCACGGACCCCCAAAGCTACGTTTGAAGTTTGAGGGGGCAAGACAAGCAAGCAGCCCCATTCTCTGTGCCTCTGTGCGAGCAGTGCCATGGGCAGATGAGGCTGAGCAACAGCTTTCCAGGCTAGCTCTTTCTGCCTGCGAGCTATCTGCAGACGTTCGCATTTTCAGAGCAGGGCTGCCGGAGGCCCCCTGCACAGACCCCCAAAGCTACGTTTGAAGTTTGAGGGGGCAAGACAAGCAAGCAGCTCCAGTCTCTGTGCCTCTGTGCGAGCAGTGCCATGGGCAGATGAGGCTGAGCAACAGCTTTCCAGGCTAGCTCTTTCTGCCTGCCAGCTATCTGCAGACGTTCGCATTTTCAGAGCAGGGCTGCCGGAGGCCCCCTGCACGGACTCCCAAAGCTACGTTTCAAGTTTGAGGGGGCAAGACAAGCAAGCAGCCCCAGTCTCTGTGCCTCTGTGCGAGCAGTGCCATGGGCAGATGAGGCTGAGCAACAGCTTTCCAGGCTAGCTCTTTCTGCCTGCCAGCTATCTGCAGACGTTCGCATTTTCAGAGCAGGGCTGCCGGAGGACCTCTGCACGGACCCCCAAAGCTACGTTTGAAGTTTGGGGGGGCAAGACAAGCAAGCAATCCCAGTCTCTGTGCCTCTGTGCGAGCAGTGCCATGCGCAGATGAGGCTGAGCAACAGCTTTCCAGGCTAGCTCTTTCTGCCTGCGAGCTATCTGCAGACGTTCGCATTTTCAGAGCAGGGCTGCTGGAGGAATCCTGCACAGACCCCCAAAGCTACGTTTGAAGTTTGAGGGGGCAAGACAAGCAAGCAGCCCCAGTCTCTGTGCCTCTGTGCGAGCAGTGCCATGGGCAGATGAGGCTGAGCAACAGCTTTCCAGGCTAGCTCTTTCTGCCTGCGAGCTATCTGCAGACGTTCGCATTTTCAGAGCAGGGCTGCCGGAGGCCCCCTGCATGGACCCCCAGAGCTACGTTTGAAGTTTGAGGGGGCAAGACAAGCAAGCAGCCCCAGTCTCTGTGCCTCTGTGCGAGCAGTGCCATGGGCAGATGAGGCTGAGCAACAGCTTTCCAGGCAAGCTCTTTCTGCCTGCGAGCTATCTGCAGACGTTCGCATTTTCAGAGCAGGGCTGCCGGAGGTCCCCTGCACGGACCCCCAAAGCTACGTTTCAAGTTTGAGGGGGCAAGACAAGCAAGCAGCCCCATTCTCTGTGCCTCTGTGCGAGCAGTGCCATGGGCAGATGAGGCTGAGCAACAGCTTTCCAGGCTAGCTCTTTCTGCCTGCCAGCTATCTGCAGACGTTCGCATTTTCAGAGCAGGGCTGCCGGAGGCCCCCTGCACAGACCCCCAAAGCTACGTTTGAAGTTTGAGGGGGCAAGACAAGCAAGCAGCCCCAGTCTCTGTGCCTCTGTGCGAGCAGTGCCATGGGCAGATGAGGCTGAGCAACAGCTTTCCAGGCTAGCTCTTTCTGCCTGCCAGCTATCTGCAGACGTTCGCATTTTGGGAGCAGGGCTGCCGGAGGCCCCCTGCACGGACCCCCAAAGCTACGTTTGAAGTTTGAGGGGGCAAGACAAGCAAGCAGCCCCAGTCTCTGTGCCTCTGTGCGAGCAGTGCCATGGGCAGATGAGGCTGAGCAACAGCTTTCCAGGCTAGCTCTTTCTGCCTGCGAGCTATCTGCAGACGTTCGCATTTTCGGAGCAGGGCTGCCGGAGGCCCCCTGCACGGACCCCCAGAGCTACGTTTGAAGTTTGAGGGGGCAAGACAAGCAAGCAGCCCCAGTCTCTGTGCCTCTGTGCGAGCAGTGCCATGGGCAGATGAGGCTGAGCAACAGCTTTCCAGGCTAGCTCTTTCTGCCTGCCAGCTATCTGCAGACGTTCGCATTTTCAGAGCAGGGCTGCCGGAGGCCCCCTGCACAGACCCCCAAAGCTACGTTTGAAGTTTGAGGGGGCAAGACAAGCAAGCAGCCCCAGTCTCTGTGCCTCTGTGCGAGCAGTGCCATGGGCAGATGAGGCTGAGCAACAGCTTTCCAGGCTAGCTCTTTCTGCCTGCGAGCTATCTGCAGACGTTCGCATTTTCAGAGCAGGGCTGCCGGAGGCCCCCTGCACGGACCCCCAAAGCTACGTTTGAAGTTTGAGGGGGCAAGACAAGCAAGCAGCCCCAGTCTCTGTGCCTCTGTGCGAGCAGTGCCATGGGCAGATGAGGCTGAGCAACAGCTTTCCAGGCTAGCTCTTTCTGCCTGCGAGCTATCTGCAGACGTTCGCATTTTCAGAGCAGGGCTGCCGGAGGCCCCCTGCACGGACCCCCAGAGCTACGTTTGAAGTTTGAGGGGGCAAGACAAGCAAGCAGCCCCAGTCTCTGTGCCTCTGTGCGAGCAGTGCCATGGGCAGATGAGGCTGAGCAACAGCTTTCCAGGCTAGCTCTTTCTGCCTGCCAGCTATCTGCAGACGTTCGCATTTTCAGAGCAGGGCTGCCGGAGGACCCCTGCACGGACCCCCAAAGCTACGTTTGAAGTTTGAGGGGGCAAGACAAGCAAGCAATCCCAGTCTCTGTGCCTCTGTGCGAGCAGTGCCATGGGCAGATGAGGCTGAGCAACAGCTTTCCAGGCTAGCTCTTTCTGCCTGCCAGCTATCTGCAGACATTCGCATTTTCAGAGCAGGGCT
Organism: Opisthocomus hoazin; assembly: GCF_030867145.1. Classification (NCBI taxonomy): domain Eukaryota; kingdom Metazoa; phylum Chordata; class Aves; order Opisthocomiformes; family Opisthocomidae; genus Opisthocomus; species Opisthocomus hoazin. The sequence goes on from NW_027448805.1 coordinate 61,014, forward strand.
GCCGGAGGAATCCTGCACAGACCCCCAAAGCTACGTTTGAAGTTTGAGGGGGCAAGACAAGCAAGCAGCCCCAGTCTCTGTGCCTCTGTGCGAGCAGTGCCATGGGCAGATGAGGCTGAGCAACAGCTTTCCAGGCTAGCTCTTTCTGCCTGCGAGCTATCTGCAGACGTTCGCATTTTCAGAGCAGGGCTGCCGGAGGCCCCCTGCACAGACCCCCAAAGCTACGTTTGAAGTTTGAGGGGGCAAGACAAGCAAGCAGCCCCAGTCTCTGTGCCTCTGTGCGAGCAGTGCCATGGGCAGATGAGGCTGAGCAACAGCTTTCCAGGCTAGCTCTTTCTGCCTGCCAGCTATCTGCAGACGTTCGCATTTTCAGAGCAGGGCTGCCGGAGGCCCCCTGCACAGACCCCCAAAGCTACGTTTGAAGTTTGAGGGGGCAAGACAAGCAAGCAGCCCCAGTCTCTGTGCCTCTGTGCGAGCAGTGCCATGGGCAGATGAGGCTGAGCAACAGCTTTCCAGGCAAGCTCTTTCTGCCTGCGAGCTATCTGCAGACGTTCGCATTTTGGGAGCAGGGCTGCCGGAGGTCCCCTGCACGGACCCCCAAAGCTACGTTTGAAGTTTGAGGGGGCAAGACAAGCAAGCAGCCCCAGTCTCTGTGCCTCTGTGCGAGCAGTGCCATGGGCAGATGAGGCTGAGCAACAGCTTTCCAGGCTAGCTCTTTCTGCCTGCCAGCTATCTGCAGACGTTCGCATTTTCAGAGCAGGGCTGCCGGAGGCCCCCTGCACAGACCCCCAAAGCTACGTTTGAAGTTTGAGGGGGCAAGACAAGCAAGCAGCCCCAGTCTCTGTGCCTCTGTGCGAGCAGTGCCATGGGCAGATGAGGCTGAGCAACAGCTTTCCAGGCTAGCTCTTTCTGCCTGCCAGCTATCTGCAGACGTTCGCATTTTGGGAGCAGGGCTGCCGGAGGCCCCCTGCACGGACCCCCAAAGCTACGTTTGAAGTTTGAGGGGGCAAGACAAGCAAGCAGCCCCAGTCTCTGTGCCTCTGTGCGAGCAGTGCCATGGGCAGATGAGGCTGAGCAACAGCTTTCCAGGCTAGCTCTTTCTGCCTGCGAGCTATCTGCAGACGTTCGCATTTTCAGAGCAGGGCTGCCGGAGGCCCCCTGCACGGACCCCCAGAGCTACGTTTGAAGTTTGAGGGGGCAAGACAAGCAAGCAGCCCCAGTCTCTGTGCCTCTGTGCGAGCAGTGCCATGGGCAGATGAGGCTGAGCAACAGCTTTCCAGGCTAGCTCTTTCTGCCTGCCAGCTATCTGCAGACGTTCGCATTTTCAGAGCAGGGCTGCCGGAGGACCCCTGCACGGACCCCCAAAGCTACGTTTGAAGTTTGAGGGGGCAAGACAAGCAAGCAATCCCAGTCTCTGTGCCTCTGTGCGAGCAGTGCCATGGGCAGATGAGGCTGAGCAACAGCTTTCCAGGCTAGCTCTTTCTGCCTGCCAGCTATCTGCAGACATTCGCATTTTCAGAGCAGGGCTGCCGGAGGAATCCTGCACAGACCCCCAAAGCTACGTTTGAAGTTTGAGGGGGCAAGACAAGCAAGCAGCCCCAGTCTCTGTGCCTCTGTGCGAGCAGTGCCATGGGCAGATGAGGCTGAGCAACAGCTTTCCAGGCTAGCTCTTTCTGCCTGCGAGCTATCTGCAGACGTTCGCATTTTCAGAGCAGGGCTGCCGGAGGCCCCCTGCACAGACCCCCAAAGCTACGTTTGAAGTTTGAGGGGGCAAGACAAGCAAGCAGCCCCAGTCTCTGTGCCTCTGTGCGAGCAGTGCCATGGGCAGATGAGGCTGAGCAACAGCTTTCCAGGCAAGCTCTTTCTGCCTGCGAGCTATCTGCAGACGTTCGCATTTTGGGAGCAGGGCTGCCGGAGGTCCCCTGCACGGACCCCCAAAGCTACGTTTGAAGTTTGAGGGGGCAAGACAAGCAAGCAGCCCCATTCTCTGTGCCTCTGTGCGAGCAGTGCCATGGGCAGATGAGGCTGAGCAACAGCTTTCCAGGCTAGCTCTTTCTGCCTGCGAGCTATCTGCAGACGTTCGCATTTTCAGAGCAGGGCTGCCGGAGGCCCCCTGCACAGACCCCCAAAGCTACGTTTGAAGTTTGAGGGGGCAAGACAAGCAAGCAGCTCCAGTCTCTGTGCCTCTGTGCGAGCAGTGCCATGGGCAGATGAGGCTGAGCAACAGCTTTCCAGGCTAGCTCTTTCTGCCTGCCAGCTATCTGCAGACGTTCGCATTTTCAGAGCAGGGCTGCCGGAGGCCCCCTGCACGGACTCCCAAAGCTACGTTTCAAGTTTGAGGGGGCAAGACAAGCAAGCAGCCCCAGTCTCTGTGCCTCTGTGCGAGCAGTGCCATGGGCAGATGAGGCTGAGCAACAGCTTTCCAGGCTAGCTCTTTCTGCCTGCCAGCTATCTGCAGACGTTCGCATTTTCAGAGCAGGGCTGCCGGAGGACCTCTGCACGGACCCCCAAAGCTACGTTTGAAGTTTGGGGGGGCAAGACAAGCAAGCAATCCCAGTCTCTGTGCCTCTGTGCGAGCAGTGCCATGCGCAGATGAGGCTGAGCAACAGCTTTCCAGGCTAGCTCTTTCTGCCTGCGAGCTATCTGCAGACGTTCGCATTTTCAGAGCAGGGCTGCTGGAGGAATCCTGCACAGACCCCCAAAGCTACGTTTGAAGTTTGAGGGGGCAAGACAAGCAAGCAGCCCCAGTCTCTGTGCCTCTGTGCGAGCAGTGCCATGGGCAGATGAGGCTGAGCAACAGCTTTCCAGGCTAGCTCTTTCTGCCTGCGAGCTATCTGCAGACGTTCGCATTTTCAGAGCAGGGCTGCCGGAGGCCCCCTGCATGGACCCCCAGAGCTACGTTTGAAGTTTGAGGGGGCAAGACAAGCAAGCAGCCCCAGTCTCTGTGCCTCTGTGCGAGCAGTGCCATGGGCAGATGAGGCTGAGCAACAGCTTTCCAGGCAAGCTCTTTCTGCCTGCGAGCTATCTGCAGACGTTCGCATTTTCAGAGCAGGGCTGCCGGAGGTCCCCTGCACGGACCCCCAAAGCTACGTTTCAAGTTTGAGGGGGCAAGACAAGCAAGCAGCCCCATTCTCTGTGCCTCTGTGCGAGCAGTGCCATGGGCAGATGAGGCTGAGCAACAGCTTTCCAGGCTAGCTCTTTCTGCCTGCCAGCTATCTGCAGACGTTCGCATTTTCAGAGCAGGGCTGCCGGAGGCCCCCTGCACAGACCCCCAAAGCTACGTTTGAAGTTTGAGGGGGCAAGACAAGCAAGCAGCCCCAGTCTCTGTGCCTCTGTGCGAGCAGTGCCATGGGCAGATGAGGCTGAGCAACAGCTTTCCAGGCTAGCTCTTTCTGCCTGCCAGCTATCTGCAGACGTTCGCATTTTGGGAGCAGGGCTGCCGGAGGCCCCCTGCACGGACCCCCAAAGCTACGTTTGAAGTTTGAGGGGGCAAGACAAGCAAGCAGCCCCAGTCTCTGTGCCTCTGTGCGAGCAGTGCCATGGGCAGATGAGGCTGAGCAACAGCTTTCCAGGCTAGCTCTTTCTGCCTGCGAGCTATCTGCAGACGTTCGCATTTTCGGAGCAGGGCTGCCGGAGGCCCCCTGCACGGACCCCCAGAGCTACGTTTGAAGTTTGAGGGGGCAAGACAAGCAAGCAGCCCCAGTCTCTGTGCCTCTGTGCGAGCAGTGCCATGGGCAGATGAGGCTGAGCAACAGCTTTCCAGGCTAGCTCTTTCTGCCTGCCAGCTATCTGCAGACGTTCGCATTTTCAGAGCAGGGCTGCCGGAGGCCCCCTGCACAGACCCCCAAAGCTACGTTTGAAGTTTGAGGGGGCAAGACAAGCAAGCAGCCCCAGTCTCTGTGCCTCTGTGCGAGCAGTGCCATGGGCAGATGAGGCTGAGCAACAGCTTTCCAGGCTAGCTCTTTCTGCCTGCGAGCTATCTGCAGACGTTCGCATTTTCAGAGCAGGGCTGCCGGAGGCCCCCTGCACGGACCCCCAAAGCTACGTTTGAAGTTTGAGGGGGCAAGACAAGCAAGCAGCCCCAGTCTCTGTGCCTCTGTGCGAGCAGTGCCATGGGCAGATGAGGCTGAGCAACAGCTTTCCAGGCTAGCTCTTTCTGCCTGCGAGCTATCTGCAGACGTTCGCATTTTCAGAGCAGGGCTGCCGGAGGCCCCCTGCACGGACCCCCAGAGCTACGTTTGAAGTTTGAGGGGGCAAGACAAGCAAGCAGCCCCAGTCTCTGTGCCTCTGTGCGAGCAGTGCCATGGGCAGATGAGGCTGAGCAACAGCTTTCCAGGCTAGCTCTTTCTGCCTGCCAGCTATCTGCAGACGTTCGCATTTTCAGAGCAGGGCTGCCGGAGGACCCCTGCACGGACCCCCAAAGCTACGTTTGAAGTTTGAGGGGGCAAGACAAGCAAGCAATCCCAGTCTCTGTGCCTCTGTGCGAGCAGTGCCATGGGCAGATGAGGCTGAGCAACAGCTTTCCAGGCTAGCTCTTTCTGCCTGCCAGCTATCTGCAGACATTCGCATTTTCAGAGCAGGGCTGCCGGAGGAATCCTGCACAGACCCCCAAAGCTACGTTTGAAGTTTGAGGGGGCAAGACAAGCAAGCAGCCCCAGTCTCTGTGCCTCTGTGCGAGCAGTGCCATGGGCAGATGAGGCTGAGCAACAGCTTTCCAGGCTAGCTCTTTCTGCCTGCGAGCTATCTGCAGACGTTCGCATTTTCAGAGCAGGGCTGCCGGAGGCCCCCTGCACAGACCCCCAAAGCTACGTTTGAAGTTTGAGGGGGCAAGACAAGCAAGCAGCCCCAGTCTCTGTGCCTCTGTGCGAGCAGTGCCATGGGCAGATGAGGCTGAGCAACAGCTTTCCAGGCAAGCTCTTTCTGCCTGCGAGCTATCTGCAGACGTTCGCATTTTGGGAGCAGGGCTGCCGGAGGTCCCCTGCACGGACCCCCAAAGCTACGTTTGAAGTTTGAGGGGGCAAGACAAGCAAGCAGCCCCATTCTCTGTGCCTCTGTGCGAGCAGTGCCATGGGCAGATGAGGCTGAGCAACAGCTTTCCAGGCTAGCTCTTTCTGCCTGCGAGCTATCTGCAGACGTTCGCATTTTCAGAGCAGGGCTGCCGGAGGCCCCCTGCACAGACCCCCAAAGCTACGTTTGAAGTTTGAGGGGGCAAGACAAGCAAGCAGCTCCAGTCTCTGTGCCTCTGTGCGAGCAGTGCCATGGGCAGATGAGGCTGAGCAACAGCTTTCCAGGCTAGCTCTTTCTGCCTGCCAGCTATCTGCAGACGTTCGCATTTTCAGAGCAGGGCTGCCGGAGGCCCCCTGCACGGACCCCCAAAGCTACGTTTCAAGTTTGAGGGGGCAAGACAAGCAAGCAGCCCCAGTCTCTGTGCCTCTGTGCGAGCAGTGCCATGGGCAGATGAGGCTGAGCAACAGCTTTCCAGGCTAGCTCTTTCTGCCTGCCAGCTATCTGCAGACGTTCGCATTTTCAGAGCAGGGCTGCCAGAGGACCTCTGCACGGACCCCCAAAGCTACGTTTGAAGTTTGGGGGGGCAAGACAAGCAAGCAATCCCAGTCTCTGTGCCTCTGTGCGAGCAGTGCCATGGGCAGATGAGGCTGAGCAACAGCTTTCCAGGCTAGCTCTTTCTGCCTGCGAGCTATCTGCAGACGTTCGCATTTTCAGAGCAGGGCTGCCGGAGGAATCCTGCACAGACCCCCAAAGCTACGTTTGAAGTTTGAGGGGGCAAGACAAGCAAGCAGCCCCAGTCTCTGTGCCTCTGTGCGAGCAGTGCCATGGGCAGATGAGGCTGAGCAACAGCTTTCCAGGCTAGCTCTTTCTGCCTGCCAGCTATCTGCAGACGTTCGCATTTTCAGAGCAGGGCTGCCGGAGGCCCCCTGCACAGACCCCCAAAGCTACGTTTGAAGTTTGAGGGGGCAAGACAAGCAAGCAGCCCCAGTCTCTGTGCCTCTGTGCGAGCAGTGCCATGGGCAGATGAGGCTGAGCAACAGCTTTCCAGGCTAGCTCTTTCTGCCTGCGAGCTATCTGCAGACGTTCGCATTTTGGGAGCAGGGCTGCCGTAGGTCCCCTGCATGGACCCCCAAAGCTACGTTTGAAGTTTGAGGGGGCAAGACAAGCAAGCAGCCCCATTCTCTGTGCCTCTGTGCGAGCAGTGACATGGGCAGATGAGGCTGAGCAACAGCTTTCCAGGCTAGCTCTTTCTGCCTGCCAGCTATCTGCAGACGTTCGCATTTTCAGAGCAGGGCTGCCGGAGGCCCCCTGCACAGACCCCCAAAGCTACGTTTGAAGTTTGAGGGGGCAAGACAAGCAAGCAGCCCCAGTCTCTGTGCCTCTGTGCGAGCAGTGCCATGGGCAGATGAGGCTGAGCAACAGCTTTCCAGGCTAGCTCTTTCTGCCTGCGAGCTATCTGCAGACGTTCGCATTTTCAGAGCAGGGCTGCCGGAGGAATCCTGCACAGACTCCCAAAGCTACGTTTGAAGTTTGAGGGGGCAAGACAAGCAAGCAGCCCCAGTCTCTGTGCCTCTGTGCGAGCAGTGCCATGGGCAGCTGAGGCTGAGCAACAGCTTTCCAGGCTAGCTCTTTCTGCCTGCCAGCTATCTGCAGACGTTCGCATTTTCAGAGCAGGGCTGCCGGAGGCCCCCTGCACGGACCCCCAAAGCTACGTTTGAAGTTTGAGGGGGCAAGACAAGCAAGCAGCCCCAGTCTCTGTGCCTCTGTGCGAGCAGTGCCATGGGCAGATGAGGCTGAGCAACAGCTTTCCAGGCTAGCTCTTTCTGCCTGCCAGCTATCTGCAGACGTTCGCATTTTCAGAGCAGGGCTGCCGGAGGCCCCCTGCACAGACCCCCAAAGCTACGTTTGAAGTTTGAGGGGGCAAGACAAGCAAGCAGCCCCAGTCTCTGTGCCTCTGTGCGAGCAGTGCCATGGGCAGATGAGGCTGAGCAACAGCTTTCCAGGCAAGCTCTTTCTGCCTGCGAGCTATCTGCAGACGTTCGCATTTTGGGAGCAGGGCTGCCGGAGGTCCCCTGCACGGACCCCCAAAGCTACGTTTGAAGTTTGAGGGGGCAAGACAAGCAAGCAGCCCCATTCTCTGTGCCTCTGTGCGAGCAGTGCCATGGGCAGATGAGGCTGAGCAACAGCTTTCCAGGCTAGCTCTTTCTGCCTGCCAGCTATCTGCAGACGTTCGCATTTTCAGAGCAGGGCTGCCGGAGGCCCCCTGCACAGACCCCCAAAGCTACGTTTGAAGTTTGAGGGGGCAAGACAAGCAAGCAGCTCCAGTCTCTGTGCCTCTGTGCGAGCAGTGCCATGGGCAGATGAGGCTGAGCAACAGCTTTCCAGGCTAGCTCTTTCTGCCTGCCAGCTATCTGCAGACGTTCGCATTTTGGGAGCAGGGCTGCCGGAGGCCCCCTGCACGGACCCCCAAAGCTACGTTTCAAGTTTGAGGGGGCAAGACAAGCAAGCAGCCCCAGTCTCTGTGCCTCTGTGCGAGCAGTGCCATGGGCAGATGAGGCTGAGCAACAGCTTTCCAGGCTAGCTCTTTCTGCCTGCCAGCTATCTGCAGACGTTCGCATTTTCAGAGCAGGGCTGCCGGAGGCCCCCTGCACAGACCCCCAAAGCTACGTTTGAAGTTTGAGGGGGCAAGACAAGCAAGCAGCCCCAGTCTCTGTGCCTCTGTGCGAGCAGTGCCATGGGCAGCTGAGGCTGAGCAACAGCTTTCCAGGCTAGCTCTTTCTGCCTGCCAGCTATCTGCAGACGTTCGCATTTTCAGAGCAGGGCTGCCGGAGGCCCCCTGCACGGACCCCCAAAGCTACGTTTGAAGTTTGAGGGGGCAAGACAAGCAAGCAGCCCCAGTCTCTGTGCCTCTGTGCGAGCAGTGCCATGGGCAGATGAGGCTGAGCAACAGCTTTCCAGGCTAGCTCTTTCTGCCTGCGAACTATCTGCAGACGTTCGCATTTTCGGAGCAGGGCTGCAGGAGGCCTCCTGCACGGACCCCCAAAGCTACGTTTGAAGTTTGAGGGGGCAAGACAAGCAAGCAGCCCCAGTCTCTGTGCCTCTGTGCGAGCAGTGCCATGGGCAGATGAGGCTGAGCAACAGCTTTCCAGGCTAGCTCTTTCTGCCTGCGAGCTATCTGCAGACGTTCGCATTTTCAGAGCAGGGCTGCCGGAGGCCCCCTGCACGGACCCCCAAAGCTACGTTTGAAGTTTGAGGGGGCAAGACAAGCAAGCAGCCCCAGTCTCTGTGCCTCTGTGCGAGCAGTGCCATGGGCAGATGAGGCTGAGCAACAGCTTTCCAGGCTAGCTCTTTCTGCCTGCGAGCTATCTGCAGACGTTCGCATTTTCAGAGCAGGGCTGCCGGAGGCCCCCTGCACAGACCCCCAAAGCTACGTTTGAAGTTGAGGGGGCAAGACAAGCAAGCAGCCCCAGTCTCTGTGCCTCTGTGCGAGCAGTGCCATGGGCAGATGAGGCTGAGCAACAGCTTTCCAGGCTAGCTCTTTCTGCCTGCGAGCTATCTGCAGACGTTCGCATTTTGGGAGCAGGGCTGCCGGAGGACCCCTGCACGGACCCCCAAAGCTACGTTTGAAGTTTGAGGGGGCAAGACACGCAAGCAATCCCAGTCTCTGTGCCTCTGTGCGAGCAGTGCCATGGGCAGATGAGGCTGAGCAACAGCTTTCCAGGCTAGCTCTTTCTGCCTGCGAGCTATCTGCAGATGTTCGCATTTTCAGAGCAGGGCTGCCGGAGGAATCCTGCACAGACCCCCAAAGCTACGTTTGAAGGTTGAGGGGGCAAGACAAGCAAGCAGCCCCAGTCTCTGTGCCTCTGTGTGAGCAGTGCCATGGGCAGATGAGGCTGAGCAACAGCTTTCCAGGCTAGCTCTTTCTGCCTGCCAGCTATCTGCAGACGTTCGCATTTTCAGAGCAGGGCTGCCGGAGGCCCCCTGCACAGACCCCCAAAGCTACGTTTGAAGTTTGAGGGGGCAAGACAAGCAAGCAGCCCCAGTCTCTGTGCCTCTGTGCGAGCAGTGCCATGGGCAGATGAGGCTGAGCAACAGCTTTCCAGGCTAGCTCTTTCTGCCTGCGAGCTATCTGCAGACGTTCGCATTTTGGGAGCAGGGCTGCCGGAGGTCCCCTGCACGGACCCCCAAAGATACGTTTCAAGTTTGAGGGGGCAAGACAAGCAAGCAGCCCCAGTCTCTGTGCCTCTGTGCGAGCAGTGCCATGGGCAGATGAGGCTGAGCAACAGCTTTCCAGGCTAGCTCTTTCTGCCTGCGAGCTATCTGCAGACGTTCGCATTTTCAGAGCAGGGCTGCCGGAGGCCCCCTGCACAGACCCCCAAAGCTACGTTTGAAGTTTGAGGGGGCAAGACAAGCAAGCAGCCCCAGTCTCTGTGCCTCTGTGCGAGCAGTGCCATGGGCAGATGAGGCTGAGCAACAGCTTTCCAGGCTAGCTCTTTCTGCCTGCGAGCTATCTGCAGACGTTCGCATTTTCAGAGCAGGGCTGCCGGAGGAATCCTGCACAGACCCCCAAAGCTACGTTTGAAGTTTGAGGGGGCAAGACAAGCAAGCAGCCCCAGTCTCTGTGCCTCTGTGCGAGCAGTGCCATGGGCAGATGAGGCTGAGCAACAGCTTTCCAGGCTAGCTCTTTCTGCCTGCCAGCTATCTGCAGACGTTCGCATTTTGGGAGCAGGGCTGCCGGAGGCCCCCTGCACAGACCCCCAAAGCTACGTTTGAAGTTTGAGGGGGCAAGACAAGCAAGCAGCCCCAGTCTCTGTGCCTCTGTGCGAGCAGTGCCATGGGCAGATGAGGCTGAGCAACAGCTTTCCAGGCTAGCTCTTTCTGCCTGCGAGCTATCTGCAGACGTTCGCATTTTCAGAGCAGGGCTGCCGGAGGCCCCCTGCACGGACCCCCAAAGCTACGTTTGAAGTTTGAGGGGGCAAGACAAGCAAGCAGCCCCAGTCTCTGTGCCTCTGTGCGAGCAGTGCCATGGGCAGATGAGGCTGAGCAACAGCTTTCCAGGCTAGCTCTTTCTGCCTGCGAGCTATCTGCAGACGTTCGCATTTTCAGAGCAGGGCTGCCGGAGGCCCCCTGCACGGACCCCCAGAGCTACGTTTGAAGTTTGAGGGGGCAAGACAAGCAAGCAGCCCCAGTCTCTGTGCCTCTGTGCGAGCAGTGCCATGGGCAGATGAGGCTGAGCAACAGCTTTCCAGGCTAGCTCTTTCTGCCTGCCAGCTATCTGCAGACGTTCGCATTTTCAGAGCAGGGCTGCCGGAGGCCCCCTGCACGCACCCCCAAAGCTACGTTTGAAGTTTGAGGGGGCAAGACAAGCAAGCAGCCCCAGTCTCTGTGCCTCTGTGCGAGCAGTGCCATGGGCAGATGAGGCTGAGCAACAGCTTTCCAGGCTAGCTCTTTCTGCCTGCGAGCTATCTGCAGACGTTCGCATTTTCAGAGCAGGGCTGCCGGAGGTCCCCTGCACGGACCCCCAAAGCTACGTTTCAAGTTTGAGGGGGCAAGACAAGCAAGCAGCCCCATTCTCTGTGCCTCTGTGCGAGCAGTGCCATGGGCAGATGAGGCTGAGCAACAGCTTTCCAGGCTAGCTCTTTCTGCCTGCCAGCTATCTGCAGACGTTCGCATTTTCAGAGCAGGGCTGCCGGAGGCCCCCTGCACAGACCCCCAAAGCTACGTTTGAAGTTTGAGGGGGCAAGACAAGCAAGCAGCCCCAGTCTCTGTGCCTCTGTGCGAGCAGTGCCATGGGCAGATGAGGCTGAGCAACAGCTTTCCAGGCTAGCTCTTTCTGCCTGCGAGCTATCTGCAGACGTTCGCATTTTCAGAGCAGGGCTGCCGGAGGCCCCCTGCACGGACCCCCAAAGCTACGTTTGAAGTTTGAGGGGGCAAGACAAGCAAGCAGCCCCAGTCTCTGTGCCTCTGTGCGAGCAGTGCCATGGGCAGATGAGGCTGAGCAACAGCTTTCCAGGCTAGCTCTTTCTGCCTGCGAGCTATCTGCAGACGTTCGCATTTTCGGAGCAGGGCTGCCGGAGGCCCCCTGCACGGACCCCCAGAGCTACGTTTGAAGTTTGAGGGGGCAAGACAAGCAAGCAGCCCCAGTCTCTGTGCCTCTGTGCGAGCAGTGCCATGGGCAGATGAGGCTGAGCAACAGCTTTCCAGGCTAGCTCTTTCTGCCTGCCAGCTATCTGCAGACGTTCGCATTTTGGGAGCAGGGCTGCCGGAGGCCCCCTGCACGAACCCCCAAAGCTACGTTTGAAGTTTGAGGGGGCAAGACAAGCAAGCAATCCCAGTCTCTGTGCCTCTGTGCGAGCAGTGCCATGGGCAGATGAGGCTGAGCAACAGCTTTCCAGGCTAGCTCTTTCTGCCTGCGAGCTATCTGCAGACGTTCGCATTTTGGGAGCAGGGCTGCCGGAGGAATCCTGCACAGACCCCCAAAGCTACGTTTGAAGTTTGAGGGGGCAAGACAAGCAAGCAGCCCCAGTCTCTGTGCCTCTGTGCGAGCAGTGCCATGGGCAGATGAGGCTGAGCAACAGCTTTCCAGGCTAGCTCTTTCTGCCTGCGAGCTATCTGCAGACGTTCGCATTTTCAGAGCAGGGCTGCCGGAGGCCCCCTGCACAGACCCCCAAAGCTACGTTTGAAGTTTGAGGGGGCAAGACAAGCAAGCAGCCCCAGTCTCTGTGCCTCTGTGCGAGCAGTGCCATGGGCAGATGAGGCTGAGCAACAGCTTTCCAGGCAAGCTCTTTCTGCCTGCGATCTATCTGCAGACGTTCGCATTTTGGGAGCAGGGCTGCCGGAGGTCCCCTGCACGGACCCCCAAAGCTACGTTTCAAGTTTGAGGGGGCAAGACAAGCAAGCAGCCCCAGTCTCTGTGCCTCTGTGCGAGCAGTGCCATGGGCAGATGAGGCTGAGCAACAGCTTTCCAGGCTAGCTCTTTCTGCCTGCGAGCTATCTGCAGACGTTCGCATTTTCAGAGCAGGGCTGCCGGAGGCCCCCTGCACAGACCCCCAAAGCTACGTTTGAAGTTTGAGGGGGCAAGACAAGCAAGCAGCCCCAGTCTCTGTGCCTCTGTGCGAGCAGTGCCATGGGCAGATGAGGCTGAGCAACAGCTTTCCAGGCTAGCTCTTTCTGCCTGCGAGCTATCTGCAGACGTTCGCATTTTCAGAGCAGGGCTGCCGGAGGCCCCCTGCACGGACCCCCAAAGCTACGTTTGAAGTTTGAGGGGGCAAGACAAGCAAGCAGCCCCAGTCTCTGTGCCTCTGTGCGAGCAGTGCCATGGGCAGATGAGGCTGAGCAACAGCTTTCCAGGCTAGCTCTTTCTGCCTGCGAGCTATCTGCAGACGTTCGCATTTTGGGAGCAGGGCTGCCGGAGGCCCCCTGCACGGACCCCCAGAGCTACGTTTGAAGTTTGAGGGGGCAAGACAAGCAAGCAGCCCCAGTCTCTGTGCCTCTGTGCGAGCAGTGCCATGGGCAGATGAGGCTGAGCAACAGCTTTCCAGGCTAGCTCTTTCTGCCTGCCAGCTATCTGCAGACGTTCGCATTTTGGGAGCAGGGCTGCCGGAGGACCCCTGCACGGACCCCCAGAGCTACGTTTCAAGTTTGAGGGGGCAAGACAAGCAAGCAGCCCCAGTCTCTGTGCCTCTGTGCGAGCAGTGCCATGGGCAGATGAGGCTGAGCAACAGCTTTCCAGGCTAGCTCTTTCTGCCTGCCAGCTATCTGCAGACGTTCGCATTTTCAGAGCAGGGCTGCCGGAGGAATCCTGCACAGACCCCCAAAGCTACGTTTGAAGTTTGAGGGGGCAAGACAAGCAAAGCAGCCCCAGTCTCTGTGCCTCTGTGCGAGCAGTGCCATGGGCAGATGAGGCTGAGCAACAGCTTTCCAGGCTAGCTCTTTCTGCCTGCGAGCTATCTGCAGACGTTCGCATTTTCAGAGCAGGGCTGCCGGAGGCCCCCTGCACAGACCCCCAAAGCTACGTTTGAAGTTTGAGGGGGCAAGACAAGCAAGCAGCCCCAGTCTCTGTGCCTCTGTGCGAGCAGTGCCATGGGCAGATGAGGCTGAGCAACAGCTTTCCAGGCAAGCTCTTTCTGCCTGCGAGCTATCTGCAGACGTTCGCATTTTGGGAGCAGGGCTGCCGGAGGTCCCCTGCACGGACCCCCAAAGCTACGTTTCAAGTTTGAGGGGGCAAGACAAGCAAGCAGCCCCATTCTCTGTGCCTCTGTGCGAGCAGTGCCATGGGCAGATGAGGCTGAGCAACAGCTTTCCAGGCTAGCTCTTTCTGCCTGCCAGCTATCTGCAGACGTTCGCATTTTCAGAGCAGGGCTGCCGGAGGCCCCCTGCACAGACCCCCAAAGCTACGTTTGAAGTTTGAGGGGGCAAGACAAGCAAGCAGCCCCAGTCTCTGTGCCTCTGTGCGAGCAGTGCCATGGGCAGATGAGGCTGAGCAACAGCTTTCCAGGCTAGCTCTTTCTGCCTGCCAGCTATCTGCAGACGTTCGCATTTTGGGAGCAGGGCTGCCGGAGGCCCCCTGCACGGACCCCCAAAGCTACGTTTGAAGTTTGAGGGGGCAAGACAAGCAAGCAGCCCCAGTCTCTGTGCCTCTGTGCGAGCAGTGCCATGGGCAGATGAGGCTGAGCAACAGCTTTCCAGGCTAGCTCTTTCTGCCTGCGAGCTATCTGCAGACGTTCGCATTTTCGGAGCAGGGCTGCCGGAGGCCCCCTGCACGGACCCCCAGAGCTACGTTTGAAGTTTGAGGGGGCAAGACAAGCAAGCAGCCCCAGTCTCTGTGCCTCTGTGCGAGCAGTGCCATGGGCAGATGAGGCTGAGCAACAGCTTTCCAGGCTAGCTCTTTCTGCCTGCGAACTATCTGCAGACGTTCGCATTTTCGGAGCAGGGCTGCCGGAGGCCTCCTGCACGGACCCCCAAAGCTACGTTTGAAGTTTGAGGGGGCAAGACAAGCAAGCAGCCCCAGTCTCTGTGCCTCTGTGCGAGCAGTGCCATGGGCAGATGAGGCTGAGCAACAGCTTTCCAGGCTAGCTCTTTCTGCCTGCGAGCTATCTGCAGACGTTCGCATTTTCAGAGCAGGGCTGCCGGAGGCCCCCTGCACGGACCCCCAAAGCTACGTTTGAAGTTTGAGGGGGCAAGACAAGCAAGCAGCCCCAGTCTCTGTGCCTCTGTGCGAGCAGTGCCATGGGCAGATGAGGCTGAGCAACAGCTTTCCAGGCTAGCTCTTTCTGCCTGCGAGCTATCTGCAGACGTTCGCATTTTCAGAGCAGGGCTGCCGGAGGCCCCCTGCACAGACCCCCAAAGCTACGTTTGAAGTTGAGGGGGCAAGACAAGCAAGCAGCCCCAGTCTCTGTGCCTCTGTGCGAGCAGTGCCATGGGCAGATGAGGCTGAGCAACAGCTTTCCAGGCTAGCTCTTTCTGCCTGCCAGCTATCTGCAGACGTTCGCATTTTGGGAGCAGGGCTGCCGGAGGACCCCTGCACGGACCCCCAAAGCTACGTTTGAAGTTTGAGGGGGCAAGACACGCAAGCAATCCCAGTCTCTGTGCCTCTGTGCGAGCAGTGCCATGGGCAGATGAGGCTGAGCAACAGCTTTCCAGGCTAGCTCTTTCTGCCTGCGAGCTATCTGCAGATGTTCGCATTTTCAGAGCAGGGCTGCCGGAGGAATCCTGCACAGAGCCCCAAAGCTACGTTTGAAGTTTGAGGGGGCAAGACAAGCAAGCAGCCCCAGTCTCTGTGCCTCTGTGTGAGCAGTGCCATGGGCAGATGAGGCTGAGCAACAGCTTTCCAGGCTAGCTCTTTCTGCCTGCCAGCTATCTGCAGACGTTCGCATTTTCAGAGCAGGGCTGCCGGAGGCCCCCTGCACAGACCCCCAAAGCTACGTTTGAAGTTTGAGGGGGCAAGACAAGCAAGCAGCCCCAGTCTCTGTGCCTCTGTGCGAGCAGTGCCATGGGCAGATGAGGCTGAGCAACAGCTTTCCAGGCTAGCTCTTTCTGCCTGCGAGCTATCTGCAGACGTTCGCATTTTGGGAGCAGGGCTGCCGGAGGTCCCCTGCACGGACCCCCAAAGATACGTTTCAAGTTTGAGGGGGCAAGACAAGCAAGCAGCCCCAGTCTCTGTGCCTCTGTGCGAGCAGTGCCATGGGCAGATGAGGCTGAGCAACAGCTTTCCAGGCTAGCTCTTTCTGCCTGCGAGCTATCTGCAGACGTTCGCATTTTCAGAGCAGGGCTGCCGGAGGCCCCCTGCACAGACCCCCAAAGCTACGTTTGAAGTTTGAGGGGGCAAGACAAGCAAGCAGCCCCAGTCTCTGTGCCTCTGTGCGAGCAGTGCCATGGGCAGATGAGGCTGAGCAACAGCTTTCCAGGCTAGCTCTTTCTGCCTGCGAGCTATCTGCAGACGTTCGCATTTTCAGAGCAGGGCTGCCGGAGGAATCCTGCACAGACCCCCAAAGCTACGTTTGAAGTTTGAGGGGGCAAGACAAGCAAGCAGCCCCAGTCTCTGTGCCTCTGTGCGAGCAGTGCCATGGGCAGATGAGGCTGAGCAACAGCTTTCCAGGCTAGCTCTTTCTGCCTGCCAGCTATCTGCAGACGTTCGCATTTTGGGAGCAGGGCTGCCGGAGGCCCCCTGCACAGACCCCCAAAGCTACGTTTGAAGTTTGAGGGGGCAAGACAAGCAAGCAGCCCCAGTCTCTGTGCCTCTGTGCGAGCAGTGCCATGGGCAGATGAGGCTGAGCAACAGCTTTCCAGGCTAGCTCTTTCTGCCTGCGAGCTATCTGCAGACGTTCGCATTTTCAGAGCAGGGCTGCCGGAGGCCCCCTGCACGGACCCCCAAAGCTACGTTTGAAGTTTGAGGGGGCAAGACAAGCAAGCAGCCCCAGTCTCTGTGCCTCTGTGCGAGCAGTGCCATGGGCAGATGAGGCTGAGCAACAGCTTTCCAGGCTAGCTCTTTCTGCCTGCGAGCTATCTGCAGACGTTCGCATTTTCAGAGCAGGGCTGCCGGAGGCCCCCTGCACGGACCCTCAGAGCTACGTTTGAAGTTTGAGGGGGCAAGACAAGCAAGCAGCCCCAGTCTCTGTGCCTCTGTGCGAGCAGTGCCATGGGCAGATGAGGCTGAGCAACAGCTTTCCAGGCTAGCTCTTTCTGCCTGCCAGCTATCTGCAGACGTTCGCATTTTCAGAGCAGGGCTGCCGGAGGCCCCCTGCACAGACCCCCAAAGCTACGTTTGAAGTTTGAGGGGGCAAGACAAGCAAGCAGCCCCAGTCTCTGTGCCTCTGTGCGAGCAGTGCCATGGGCAGATGAGGCTGAGCAACAGCTTTCCAGGCTAGCTCTTTCTGCCTGCGAGCTATCTGCAGACGTTCGCATTTTCAGAGCAGGGCTGCCGGAGGTCCCCTGCACGGACCCCCAAAGCTACGTTTCAAGTTTGAGGGGGCAAGACAAGCAAGCAGCCCCATTCTCTGTGCCTCTGTGCGAGCAGTGCCATGGGCAGATGAGGCTGAGCAACAGCTTTCCAGGCTAGCTCTTTCTGCCTGCCAGCTATCTGCAGACGTTCGCATTTTCAGAGCAGGGCTGCCGGAGGCCCCCTGCACAGACCCCCAAAGCTACGTTTGAAGTTTGAGGGGGCAAGACAAGCAAGCAGCCCCAGTCTCTGTGCCTCTGTGCGAGCAGTGCCATGGGCAGATGAGGCTGAGCAACAGCTTTCCAGGCTAGCTCTTTCTGCCTGCGAGCTATCTGCAGACGTTCGCATTTTCAGAGCAGGGCTGCCGGAGGCCCCCTGCACGGACCCCCAAAGCTACGTTTGAAGTTTGAGGGGGCAAGACAAGCAAGCAGCCCCAGTCTCTGTGCCTCTGTGCGAGCAGTGCCATGGGCAGATGAGGCTGAGCAACAGCTTTCCAGGCTAGCTCTTTCTGCCTGCGAGCTATCTGCAGACGTTCGCATTTTCGGAGCAGGGCTGCCGGAGGCCCCCTGCACGGACCCCCAGAGCTACGTTTGAAGTTTGAGGGGGCAAGACAAGCAAGCAGCCCCAGTCTCTGTGCCTCTGTGCGAGCAGTGCCATGGGCAGATGAGGCTGAGCAACAGCTTTCCAGGCTAGCTCTTTCTGCCTGCCAGCTATCTGCAGACGTTCGCATTTTGGGAGCAGGGCTGCCGGAGGACCCCTGCACGAACCCCCAAAGCTACGTTTGAAGTTTGAGGGGGCAAGACAAGCAAGCAATCCCAGTCTCTGTGCCTCTGTGCGAGCAGTGCCATGGGCAGATGAGGCTGAGCAACAGCTTTCCAGGCTAGCTCTTTCTGCCTGCGAGCTATCTGCAGACGTTCGCATTTTGGGAGCAGGGCTGCCGGAGGAATCCTGCACAGACCCCCAAAGCTACGTTTGAAGTTTGAGGGGGCAAGACAAGCAAGCAGCCCCAGTCTCTGTGCCTCTGTGCGAGCAGTGCCATGGGCAGATGAGGCTGAGCAACAGCTTTCCAGGCTAGCTCTTTCTGCCTGCGAGCTATCTGCAGACGTTCGCATTTTCAGAGCAGGGCTGCCGGAGGCCCCCTGCACAGACCCCCAAAGCTACGTTTGAAGTTTGAGGGGGCAAGACAAGCAAGCAGCCCCAGTCTCTGTGCCTCTGTGCGAGCAGTGCCATGGGCAGATGAGGCTGAGCAACAGCTTTCCAGGCAAGCTCTTTCTGCCTGCGATCTATCTGCAGACGTTCGCATTTTGGAAGCAGGGCTGCCGGAGGTCCCCTGCACGGACCCCCAAAGCTACGTTTCAAGTTTGAGGGGGCAAGACAAGCAAGCAGCCCCAGTCTCTGTGCCTCTGTGCGAGCAGTGCCATGGGCAGATGAGGCTGAGCAACAGCTTTCCAGGCTAGCTCTTTCTGCCTGCGAGCTATCTGCAGACGTTCGCATTTTCAGAGCAGGGCTGCCGGAGGCCCCCTGCACAGACCCCCAAAGCTACGTTTGAAGTTTGAGGGGGCAAGACAAGCAAGCAGCCCCAGTCTCTGTGCCTCTGTGCGAGCAGTGCCATGGGCAGATGAGGCTGAGCAACAGCTTTCCAGGCTAGCTCTTTCTGCCTGCGAGCTATCTGCAGACGTTCGCATTTTCAGAGCAGGGCTGCCGGAGGCCCCCTGCACGGACCCCCAAAGCTACGTTTGAAGTTTGAGGGGGCAAGACAAGCAAGCAGCCCCAGTCTCTGTGCCTCTGTGCGAGCAGTGCCATGGGCAGATGAGGCTGAGCAACAGCTTTCCAGGCTAGCTCTTTCTGCCTGCGAGCTATCTGCAGACGTTCGCATTTTGGGAGCAGGGCTGCCGGAGGCCCCCTGCACGGACCCCCAGAGCTACGTTTGAAGTTTGAGGGGGCAAGACAAGCAAGCAGCCCCAGTCTCTGTGCCTCTGTGCGAGCAGTGCCATGGGCAGATGAGGCTGAGCAACAGCTTTCCAGGCTAGCTCTTTCTGCCTGCCAGCTATCTGCAGACGTTCGCATTTTGGGAGCAGGGCTGCCGGAGGACCCCTGCACGGACCCCCAGAGCTACGTTTCAAGTTTGAGGCGGCAAGACAAGCAAGCAGCCCCAGTCTCTGTGCCTCTGTGCGAGCAGTGCCATGGGCAGATGAGGCTGAGCAACAGCTTTCCAGGCTAGCTCTTTCTGCCTGCCAGCTATCTGCAGACGTTCGCATTTTCAGAGCAGGGCTGCCGGAGGAATCCTGCACAGACCCCCAAAGCTACGTTTGAAGTTTGAGGGGGCAAAACAAGCAAAGCAGCCCCAGTCTCTGTGCCTCTGTGCGAGCAGTGCCATGGGCAGATGAGGCTGAGCAACAGCTTTCCAGGCTAGCTCTTTCTGCCTGCGAGCTATCTGCAGACGTTCGCATTTTCAGAGCAGGGCTGCCGGAGGCCCCCTGCACAGACCCCCAAAGCTACGTTTGAAGTTTGAGGGGGCAAGACAAGCAAGCAGCCCCAGTCTCTGTGCCTCTGTGCGAGCAGTGCCATGGGCAGATGAGGCTGAGCAACAGCTTTCCAGGCAAGCTCTTTCTGCCTGCGAGCTATCTGCAGACGTTCGCATTTTGGGAGCAGGGCTGCCGGAGGTCCCCTGCACGGACCCCCAAAGCTACGTTTGAAGTTTGAGGGGGCAAGACAAGCAAGCAGCCCCATTCTCTGTGCCTCTGTGCGAGCAGTGCCATGGGCAGATGAGGCTGAGCAACAGCTTTCCAGGCTAGCTCTTTCTGCCTGCCAGCTATCTGCAGACGTTCGCATTTTCAGAGCAGGGCTGCCGGAGGCCCCCTGCACAGACCCCCAAAGCTACGTTTGAAGTTTGAGGGGGCAAGACAAGCAAGCAGCCCCAGTCTCTGTGCCTCTGTGCGAGCAGTGCCATGGGCAGATGAGGCTGAGCAACAGCTTTCCAGGCTAGCTCTTTCTGCCTGCCAGCTATCTGCAGACGTTCGCATTTTGGGAGCAGGGCTGCCGGAGGCCCCCTGCACGGACCCCCAAAGCTACGTTTGAAGTTTGAGGGGGCAAGACAAGCAAGCAGCCCCAGTCTCTGTGCCTCTGTGCGAGCAGTGCCATGGGCAGATGAGGCTGAGCAACAGCTTTCCAGGCTAGCTCTTTCTGCCTGCGAGCTATCTGCAGACGTTCGCATTTTCGGAGCAGGGCTGCCGGAGGCCCCCTGCACGGACCCCCAGAGCTACGTTTGAAGTTTGAGGGGGCAAGACAAGCAAGCAGCCCCAGTCTCTGTGCCTCTGTGCGAGCAGTGCCATGGGCAGATGAGGCTGAGCAACAGCTTTCCAGGCTAGCTCTTTCTGCCTGCCAGCTATCTGCAGACGTTCGCATTTTCAGAGCAGGGCTGCCGGAGGCCCCCTGCACAGACCCCCAAAGCTACGTTTGAAGTTTGAGGGGGCAAGACAAGCAAGCAGCCCCAGTCTCTGTGCCTCTGTGCGAGCAGTGCCATGGGCAGATGAGGCTGAGCAACAGCTTTCCAGGCTAGCTCTTTCTGCCTGCCAGCTATCTGCAGACGTTCGCATTTTCAGAGCAGGGCTGCCGGAGGTCCCCTGCACGGACCCCCAAAGCTACGTTTCAAGTTTGAGGGGGCAAGACAAGCAAGCAGCCCCATTCTCTGTGCCTCTGTGCGAGCAGTGCCATGGGCAGATGAGGCTGAGCAACAGCTTTCCAGGCTAGCTCTTTCTGCCTGCCAGCTATCTGCAGACGTTCGCATTTTGGGAGCAGGGCTGCCGGAGGTCCCCTGCACGGACCCCCAAAGCTACGTTTGAAGTTTGAGGGGGCAAGACAAGCAAGCAGCCCCAGTCTCTGTGCCTCTGTGCGAGCAGTGCCATGGGCAGATGAGGCTGATCAACAGCTTTCCAGGCTAGCTCTTTCTGCCTGCCAGCTATCTGCAGACGTTCGCATTTTCAGAGCAGGGCTGCCGGAGGCCCCCTGCACGGACCCCCAAAGCTACGTTTGAAGTTTGAGGGGGCAAGACAAGCAAGCAGCCCCAGTCTCTGTGCCTCTGTGCGAGCAGTGCCATGGGCAGATGAGGCTGAGCAACAGCTTTCCAGGCTAGCTCTTTCTGCCTGCCAGCTATCTGCAGACGTTCGCATTTTCAGAGCAGGGCTGCCGCAGGCCCCCTGCACAGACCCCCAAAGCTACGTTTGAAGTTTGAGGGGGCAAGACAAGCAAGCAGCCCCAGTCTCTGTGCCTCTGTGCGAGCAGTGCCATGGGCAGATGAGGCTGAGCAACAGCTTTCCAGGCAAGCTCTTTCTGCCTGCGAGCTATCTGCAGACGTTCGCATTTTGGGAGCAGGGCTGCCGGAGGTCCCCTGCACGGACCCCCAAAGCTACGTTTGAAGTTTGAGGGGGCAAGACAAGCAAGCAGCCCCATTCTCTGTGCCTCTGTGCGAGCAGTGCCATGGGCAGATGAGGCTGAGCAACAGCTTTCCAGGCTAGCTCTTTCTGCCTGCCAGCTATCTGCAGACGTTCGCATTTTCAGAGCAGGGCTGCCGGAGGCCCCCTGCACAGACCCCCAAAGCTACGTTTGAAGTTTGAGGGGGCAAGACAAGCAAGCAGCCCCAGTCTCTGTGCCTCTGTGCGAGCAGTGCCATGGGCAGATGAGGCTGAGAAACAGCTTTCCAGGCTAGCTCTTTCTGCCTGCCAGCTATCTGCAGACGTTCGCATTTTGGGAGCAGGGCTGCCGGAGGCCCCCTGCACGGACCCCCAAAGCTACGTTTGAAGTTTGAGGGGGCAAGACAAGCAAGCAGCCCCAGTCTCTGTGCCTCTGTGCGAGCAGTGCCATGGGCAGATGAGGCTGAGCAACAGCTTTCCAGGCTAGCTCTTTCTGCCTGCGAGCTATCTGCAGACGTTCGCATTTTCGGAGCAGGGCTGCCGGAGGCCCCCTGCACGGACCCCCAGAGCTACGTTTGAAGTTTGAGGGGGCAAGACAAGCAAGCAGCCCCAGTCTCTGTGCCTCTGTGCGAGCAGTGCCATGGGCAGATGAGGCTGAGCAACAGCTTTCCAGGCTAGCTCTTTCTGCCTGCGAGCTATCTGCAGACGTTCGCATTTTCAGAGCAGGGCTGCCGGAGGCCCCCTGCACAGACCCCCAAAGCTACGTTTGAAGTTTGAGGGGGCAAGACAAGCAAGCAGCCCCAGTCTCTGTGCCTCTGTGCGAGCAGTGCCATGGGCAGATGAGGCTGAGCAACAGCTTTCCAGGCTAGCTCTTTCTGCCTGCCAGCTATCTGCAGACGTTCGCATTTTCAGAGCAGGGCTGCCGGAGGTCCCCTGCACGGACCCCCAAAGCTACGTTTCAAGTTTGAGGGGGCAAGACAAGCAAGCAGCCCCATTCTCTGTGCCTCTGTGCGAGCAGTGCCATGGGCAGATGAGGCTGAGCAACAGCTTTCCAGGCTAGCTCTTTCTGCCTGCCAGCTATCTGCAGACGTTCGCATTTTCAGAGCAGGGCTGCCGGAGGCCCCCTGCACAGACCCCCAAAGCTACGTTTGAAGTTTGAGGGGGCAAGACAAGCAAGCAGCCCCAGTCTCTGTGCCTCTGTGCGAGCAGTGCCATGGGCAGATGAGGCTGAGCAACAGCTTTCCAGGCTAGCTCTTTCTGCCTGCGAGCTATCTGCAGACGTTCGCATTTTCAGAGCAGGGCTGCCGGAGGAATCCTGCACAGACCCCCAAAGCTACGTTTGAAGTTTGAGGGGGCAAGACAAGCAAGCAGCCCCAGTCTCTGTGCCTCTGTGCGAGCAGTGCCATGGGCAGATGAGGCTGAGCAACAGCTTTCCAGGCAAGCTCTTTCTGCCTGCCAGCTATCTGCAGACGTTCGCATTTTGGGAGCAGGGCTGCCGGAGGTCCCCTGCACGGACCCCCAAAGCTACGTTTGAAGTTTGAGGGGGCAAGACAAGCAAGCAGCCCCAGTCTCTGTGCCTCTGTGCGAGCAGTGCCATGGGCAGATGAGGCTGAGCAACAGCTTTCCAGGCTAGCTCTTTCTGCCTGCCAGCTATCTGCAGACGTTCGCATTTTCAGAGCAGGGCTGCCGCAGGCCCCCTGCACAGACCCCCAAAGCTACGTTTGAAGTTTGAGGGGGCAAGACAAGCAAGCAGCCCCAGTCTCTGTGCCTCTGTGCGAGCAGTGCCATGGGCAGATGAGGCTGAGCAACAGCTTTCCAGGCAAGCTCTTTCTGCCTGCGAGCTATCTGCAGACGTTCGCATTTTGGGAGCAGGGCTGCCGGAGGTCCCCTGCACGGACCCCCAAAGCTACGTTTGAAGTTTGAGGGGGCAAGACAAGCAAGCAGCCCCATTCTCTGTGCCTCTGTGCGAGCAGTGCCATGGGCAGATGAGGCTGAGCAACAGCTTTCCAGGCTAGCTCTTTCTGCCTGCCAGCTATCTGCAGACGTTCGCATTTTCAGAGCAGGGCTGCCGGAGGCCCCCTGCACAGACCCCCAAAGCTACGTTTGAAGTTTGAGGGGGCAAGACAAGCAAGCAGCCCCAGTCTCTGTGCCTCTGTGCGAGCAGTGCCATGGGCAGATGAGGCTGAGAAACAGCTTTCCAGGCTAGCTCTTTCTGCCTGCCAGCTATCTGCAGACGTTCGCATTTTGGGAGCAGGGCTGCCGGAGGCCCCCTGCACGGACCCCCAAAGCTACGTTTGAAGTTTGAGGGGGCAAGACAAGCAAGCAGCCCCAGTCTCTGTGCCTCTGTGCGAGCAGTGCCATGGGCAGATGAGGCTGAGCAACAGCTTTCCAGGCTAGCTCTTTCTGCCTGCGAGCTATCTGCAGACGTTCGCATTTTCGGAGCAGGGCTGCCGGAGGCCCCCTGCACGGACCCCCAGAGCTACGTTTGAAGTTTGAGGGGGCAAGACAAGCAAGCAGCCCCAGTCTCTGTGCCTCTGTGCGAGCAGTGCCATGGGCAGATGAGGCTGAGCAACAGCTTTCCAGGCTAGCTCTTTCTGCCTGCGAGCTATCTGCAGACGTTCGCATTTTCAGAGCAGGGCTGCCGGAGGCCCCCTGCACAGACCCCCAAAGCTACGTTTGAAGTTTGAGGGGGCAAGACAAGCAAGCAGCCCCAGTCTCTGTGCCTCTGTGCGAGCAGTGCCATGGGCAGATGAGGCTGAGCAACAGCTTTCCAGGCTAGCTCTTTCTGCCTGCCAGCTATCTGCAGACGTTCGCATTTTCAGAGCAGGGCTGCCGGAGGTCCCCTGCACGGACCCCCAAAGCTACGTTTCAAGTTTGAGGGGGCAAGACAAGCAAGCAGCCCCATTCTCTGTGCCTCTGTGCGAGCAGTGCCATGGGCAGATGAGGCTGAGCAACAGCTTTACAGGCTAGCTCTTTCTGCCTGCCAGCTATCTGCAGACGTTCGCATTTTCAGAGCAGGGCTGCCGGAGGCCCCCTGCACGGACCCCCAAAGCTACGTTTCAAGTTTGAGGGGGCAAGACAAGCAAGCAGCCCCATTCTCTGTGCCTCTGTGCGAGCAGTGCCATGGGCAGATGAGGCTGAGCAACAGCTTTCCAGGCTAGCTCTTTCTGCCTGCCAGCTATCTGCAGACGTTCGCATTTTCAGAGCAGGGCTGCCGGAGGCCCCCTGCACGGACCCCCAAAGCTACGTTTGAAGTTTGAGGGGGCAAGACAAGCAAGCAGCCCCAGTCTCTGTGCCTCTGTGCGAGCAGTGCCATGGGCAGATGAGGCTGAGCAACAGCTTTCCAGGCTAGCTCTTTCTGCCTGCGAGCTATCTGCAGACGTTCGCATTTTCGGAGCAGGGCTGCCGGAGGCCCCCTGCACGGACCCCCAGAGCTACGTTTGAAGTTTGAGGGGGCAAGACAAGCAAGCAGCCCCAGTCTCTGTGCCTCTGTGCGAGCAGTGCCATGGGCAGATGAGGCTGAGCAACAGCTTTCCAGGCTAGCTCTTTCTGCCTGCCAGCTATCTGCAGACGTTCGCATTTTGGGAGCAGGGCTGCTGGAGGACCCCTGCACGAACCCCCAAAGCTACGTTTGAAGTTTGAGGGGGCAAGACAAGCAAGCAATCCCAGTCTCTGTGCCTCTGTGCGAGCAGTGCCATGGGCAGATGAGGCTGAGCAACAGCTTTCCAGGCTAGCTCTTTCTGCCTGCGAGCTATCTGCAGACGTTCGCATTTTCAGA
This sequence comes from Opisthocomus hoazin, assembly GCF_030867145.1. NCBI lineage: Eukaryota > Metazoa > Chordata > Aves > Opisthocomiformes > Opisthocomidae > Opisthocomus > Opisthocomus hoazin. The sequence goes on from NW_027448805.1 coordinate 85,645, forward strand.
GCAGGGCTGCCGGAGGAATCCTGCACAGACCCCCAAAGCTACGTTTGAAGTTTGAGGGGGCAAGACAAGCAAGCAGCCCCAGTCTCTGTGCCTCTGTGCGAGCAGTGCCATGGGCAGATGAGGCTGAGCAACAGCTTTCCAGGCTAGCTCTTTCTGCCTGCGAGCTATCTGCAGACGTTCGCATTTTGGGAGCAGGGCTGCCGGAGGCCCCCTGCACGGACCCCCAGAGCTACGTTTGAAGTTTGAGGGGGCAAGACAAGCAAGCAGCCCCAGTCTCTGTGCCTCTGTGCGAGCAGTGCCATGGGCAGATGAGGCTGAGCAACAGCTTTCCAGGCTAGCTCTTTCTGCCTGCCAGCTATCTGCAGACGTTCGCATTTTGGGAGCAGGGCTGCCGGAGGACCCCTGCACGGACCCCCAGAGCTACGTTTCAAGTTTGAGGGGGCAAGACAAGCAAGCAATCCCAGTCTCTGTGCCTCTGTGCGAGCAGTGCCATGGGCAGATGAGGCTGAGCAACAGCTTTCCAGGCTAGCTCTTTCTGCCTGCCAGCTATCTGCAGACGTTCGCATTTTCAGAGCAGGGCTGCCGGAGGAATCCTGCACAGACCCCCAAAGCTACGTTTGAAGTTTGAGGGGGCAAGACAAGCAAAGCAGCCCCAGTCTCTGTGCCTCTGTGCGAGCAGTGCCATGGGCAGATGAGGCTGAGCAACAGCTTTCCAGGCTAGCTCTTTCTGCCTGCGAGCTATCTGCAGACGTTCGCATTTTCAGAGCAGGGCTGCCGGAGGCCCCCTGCACAGACCCCCAAAGCTACGTTTGAAGTTTGAGGGGGCAAGACAAGCAAGCAGCCCCAGTCTCTGTGCCTCTGTGCGAGCAGTGCCATGGGCAGATGAGGCTGAGCAACAGCTTTCCAGGCAAGCTCTTTCTGCCTGCGAGCTATCTGCAGACGTTCGCATTTTGGGAGCAGGGCTGCCGGAGGTCCCCTGCACGGACCCCCAAAGCTACGTTTGAAGTTTGAGGGGGCAAGACAAGCAAGCAGCCCCATTCTCTGTGCCTCTGTGCGAGCAGTGCCATGGGCAGATGAGGCTGAGCAACAGCTTTCCAGGCTAGCTCTTTCTGCCTGCCAGCTATCTGCAGACGTTCGCATTTTCAGAGCAGGGCTGCCGGAGGCCCCCTGCACAGACCCCCAAAGCTACGTTTGAAGTTTGAGGGGGCAAGACAAGCAAGCAGCCCCAGTCTCTGTGCCTCTGTGCGAGCAGTGCCATGGGCAGATGAGGCTGAGCAACAGCTTTCCAGGCTAGCTCTTTCTGCCTGCCAGCTATCTGCAGACGTTCGCATTTTCAGAGCAGGGCTGCCGGAGGCCCCCTGCACGGACCCCCAGAGCTACGTTTCAAGTTTGAGGGGGCAAGACAAGCAAGCAGCCCCAGTCTCTGTGCCTCTGTGCGAGCAGTGCCATGGGCAGATGAGGCTGAGCAACAGCTTTCCAGGCTAGCTCTTTCTGCCTGCCAGCTATCTGCAGACGTTCGCATTTTCAGAGCAGGGCTGCCGGAGGCCCCCTGCACAGACCCCCAAAGCTACGTTTGAAGTTTGAGGGGGCAAGACAAGCAAGCAGCCCCAGTCTCTGTGCCTCTGTGCGAGCAGTGCCATGGGCAGATGAGGCTGAGCAACAGCTTTCCAGGCTAGCTCTTTCTGCCTGCCAGCTATCTGCAGACGTTCGCATTTTGGGAGCAGGGCTGCCGGAGGCCCCCTGCACGGACCCCCAGAGCTACGTTTCAAGTTTGAGGGGGCAAGACAAGCAAGCAGCCCCAGTCTCTGTGCCTCTGTGCGAGCAGTGCCATGGGCAGATGAGGCTGAGCAACAGCTTTCCAGGCTAGCTCTTTCTGCCTGCCAGCTATCTGCAGACATTCGCATTTTCAGAGCAGGGCTGCCGGAGGCCCCCTGCACAGACCCCCAAAGCTACGTTTGAAGTTTGAGGGGGCAAGACAAGCAAGCAGCCCCAGTCTCTGTGCCTCTGTGCGAGCAGTGCCATGGGCAGCTGAGGCTGAGCAACAGCTTTCCAGGCTAGCTCTTTCTGCCTGCCAGCTATCTGCAGACGTTCGCATTTTCAGAGCAGGGCTGCCGGAGGCCCCCTGCACGGACCCCCAAAGCTACGTTTGAAGTTTGAGGGGGCAAGACAAGCAAGCAGCCCCAGTCTCTGTGCCTCTGTGCGAGCAGTGCCATGGGCAGATGAGGCTGAGCAACAGCTTTCCAGGCTAGCTCTTTCTGCCTGCGAACTATCTGCAGACGTTCGCATTTTCGGAGCAGGGCTGCAGGAGGCCTCCTGCACGGACCCCCAAAGCTACGTTTGAAGTTTGAGGGGGCAAGACAAGCAAGCAGCCCCAGTCTCTGTGCCTCTGTGCGAGCAGTGCCATGGGCAGATGAGGCTGAGCAACAGCTTTCCAGGCTAGCTCTTTCTGCCTGCGAGCTATCTGCAGACGTTCGCATTTTCAGAGCAGGGCTGCCGGAGGCCCCCTGCACGGACCCCCAAAGCTACGTTTGAAGTTTGACGGGGCAAGACAAGCAAGCAGCCCCAGTCTCTGTGCCTCTGTGCGAGCAGTGCCATGGGCAGATGAGGCTGAGCAACAGCTTTCCAGGCTAGCTCTTTCTGCCTGCGAGCTATCTGCAGACGTTCGCATTTTCAGAGCAGGGCTGCCGGAGGCCCCCTGCACAGACCCCCAAAGCTACGTTTGAAGTTGAGGGGGCAAGACAAGCAAGCAGCCCCAGTCTCTGTGCCTCTGTGCGAGCAGTGCCATGGGCAGATGAGGCTGAGCAACAGCTTTCCAGGCTAGCTCTTTCTGCCTGCCAGCTATCTGCAGATGTTCGCATTTTGGGAGCAGGGCTGCCGCAGGACCCCTGCACGGACCCCCAAAGCTACGTTTGAAGTTTGAGGGGGCAAGACAAGCAAGCAATCCCAGTCTCTGTGCCTCTGTGCGAGCAGTGCCATGGGCAGATGAGGCTGAGCAACAGCTTTCCAGGCTAGCTCTTTCTGCCTGCCAGCTATCTGCAGACGTTCGCATTTTCAGAGCAGGGCTGCCGGAGGAATCCTGCACAGACCCCCAAAGCTACGTTTGAAGTTTCAGGGGGCAAGACAAGCAAGCAGCCCCAGTCTCTGTGCCTCTGTGCGAGCAGTGCCATGGGCAGATGAGGCTGAGCAACAGCTTTCCAGGCTAGCTCTTTCTGCCTGCCAGCTATCTGCAGACGTTCGCATTTTCAGAGCAGGGCTGCCGGAGGCCCCCTGCACAGACCCCCAAAGCTACGTTTGAAGTTTGAGGGGGCAAGACAAGCAAGCAGCCCCAGTCTCTGTGCCTCTGTGCGAGCAGTGCCATGGGCAGATGAGGCTGAGCAACAGCTTTCCAGGCTAGCTCTTTCTGCCTGCGAGCTATCTGCAGACGTTCGCATTTTCAGAGCAGGGCTGCCGGAGGTCCCCTGCACGGACCCCCAAAGATACGTTTCAAGTTTGAGGGGGCAAGACAAGCAAGCAGCCCCATTCTCTGTGCCTCTGTGCGAGCAGTGCCATGGGCAGATGAGGCTGAGCAACAGCTTTCCAGGCTAGCTCTTTCTGCCTGCGAGCTATCTGCAGACGTTCGCATTTTCAGAGCAGGGCTGCCGGAGGCCCCCTGCACAGACCCCCAAAGCTACGTTTGAAGTTTGAGGGGGCAAGACAAGCAAGCAGCCCCAGTCTCTGTGCCTCTGTGCGAGCAGTGCCATGGGCAGATGAGGCTGAGCAACAGCTTTCCAGGCTAGCTCTTTCTGCCTGCGAGCTATCTGCAGACGTTCGCATTTTCAGAGCAGGGCTGCCGGAGGAATCCTGCACAGACCCCCAAAGCTACGTTTGAAGTTTGAGGGGGCAAGACAAGCAAGCAGCCCCAGTCTCTGTGCCTCTGTGCGAGCAGTGCCATGGGCAGATGAGGCTGAGCAACAGCTTTCCAGGCTAGCTCTTTCTGCCTGCCAGCTATCTGCAGACGTTCGCATTTTCAGAGCAGGGCTGCCGGAGGCCCCCTGCACAGACCCCCAAAGCTACGTTTGAAGTTTGAGGGGGCAAGACAAGCAAGCAGCCCCAGTCTCTGTGCCTCTGTGCGAGCAGTGCCATGGGCAGATGAGGCTGAGCAACAGCTTTCCAGGCTAGCTCTTTCTGCCTGCGAGCTATCTGCAGACGTTCTCATTTTGGGAGCAGGGCTGCCGGAGGTCCCCTGCACGGACCCCCAAAGCTACGTTTCAAGTTTGAGGGGGCAAGACAAGCAAGCAGCCCCATTCTCTGTGCCTCTGTGCGAGCAGTGCCATGGGCAGATGAGGCTGAGCAACAGCTTTCCAGGCTAGCTCTTTCTGCCTGCGAGCTATCTGCAGACGTTCGCATTTTCAGAGCAGGGCTGCCGGAGGTCCCCTGCACGGACCCCCAAAGATACGTTTCAAGTTTGAGGGGGCAAGACAAGCAAGCAGCCCCATTCTCTGTGCCTCTGTGCGAGCAGTGCCATGGGCAGATGAGGCTGAGCAACAGCTTTCCAGGCTAGCTCTTTCTGCCTGCGAGCTATCTGCAGACGTTCGCATTTTCAGAGCAGGGCTGCCGGAGGCCCCCTGCACAGACCCCCAAAGCTACGTTTGAAGTTTGAGGGGGCAAGACAAGCAAGCAGCCCCAGTCTCTGTGCCTCTGTGCGAGCAGTGCCATGGGCAGATGAGGCTGAGCAACAGCTTTCCAGGCTAGCTCTTTCTGCCTGCGAGCTATCTGCAGACGTTCGCATTTTCAGAGCAGGGCTGCCGGAGGAATCCTGCACAGACCCCCAAAGCTACGTTTGAAGTTTGAGGGGGCAAGACAAGCAAGCAGCCCCAGTCTCTGTGCCTCTGTGCGAGCAGTGCCATGGGCAGATGAGGCTGAGCAACAGCTTTCCAGGCTAGCTCTTTCTGCCTGCCAGCTATCTGCAGACGTTCGCATTTTCAGAGCAGGGCTGCCGGAGGCCCCCTGCACAGACCCCCAAAGCTACGTTTGAAGTTTGAGGGGGCAAGACAAGCAAGCAGCCCCAGTCTCTGTGCCTCTGTGCGAGCAGTGCCATGGGCAGATGAGGCTGAGCAACAGCTTTCCAGGCAAGCTCTTTCTGCCTGCGAGCTATCTGCAGACGTTCTCATTTTGGGAGCAGGGCTGCCGGAGGTCCCCTGCACGGACCCCCAAAGCTACGTTTCAAGTTTGAGGGGGCAAGACAAGCAAGCAGCCCCATTCTCTGTGCCTCTGTGCGAGCAGTGCCATGGGCAGATGAGGCTGAGCAACAGCTTTCCAGGCTAGCTCTTTCTGCCTGCCAGCTATCTGCAGACGTTCGCATTTTCAGAGCAGGGCTGCCGGAGGCCCCCTGCACAGACCCCCAAAGCTACGTTTGAAGTTTGAGGGGGCAAGACAAGCAAGCAGCCCCAGTCTCTGTGCCTCTGTGCGAGCAGTGCCATGGGCAGATGAGGCTGAGCAACAGCTTTCCAGGCTAGCTCTTTCTGCCTGCGAGCTATCTGCAGACGTTCGCATTTTGGGAGCAGGGCTGCCGGAGGCCCCCTGCACGGACCCCCAAAGCTACGTTTGAAGTTTGAGGGGGCAAGACAAGCAAGCAGCCCCAGTCTCTGTGCCTCTGTGCGAGCAGTGCCATGGGCAGATGAGGCTGAGCAACAGCTTTCCA
>NW_027448806.1:0-22834 GCF_030867145.1 Opisthocomus hoazin
CAGTCCTTCAGGATAAGCATGCTCCAGCATGGGTCCCCCACAGACCGCAGCTCCTGCCAGGAGCCTGCTCCAGCATGGGCTTCTCTCCACGAGGAGAAGACCATGAGGTCCTCCATGGGCTGCAGCGTGGACATCTGCTTCCGCTGAGGTTCTCTTTGCAGGCTGCAGGGCACTCTCTGCTCCAGCACCCGGAGCACCTTCTCCCCCTCCGACCTCGCTGGGGGCCAGGCTGTTCCCCACACTTTTCCCTTGTTCCTCGCTGCCTGTGCAGTGGTTTTGCTGGTTCTTGAGAGCTTTCCATGGAGGCCGACCACGGGGCAGATAAACTGCAAGGAAGAAGGATGCTGGTGAGGACAGGCATGTTCGTCCATTGCAATAATCAGTAATTTTGCTTTTCTTTTTTTTTGCTTTCTTTTTTTGAGAGGGAGCAGTTCAGGTGTTTGTGGGCAAGCAAAGACATCTATTATAATTTTATGTGAAGCTTACCTAGTCCCTGCTTCTGTCAGACGGGCATGTTGCTGGATGAGGTGGGAGGGCTGCACTGTTCACAGAGTTAGAGCAGAGCAGTCGTAACAGCCTCCTGTGCTTTTGGCCCTTAAAAATCTGTAAATTGGTAAGACTAAGAGGAGTGGTGCAGTGACTCATCCACGTGGCAATCAAGGTGTCGCAGCAAATCAAAAGTTTCCACTGCTTCTTTGAGATGGGGATTTAGAGAAAATGTTGACGGTAATTAAAAGAATTGCTCACAGAAGGCTGCGAAACTCCGGTGTGCCTCGTCAGATACGTGTGTCATCTCCAATCTATTTATGGCTCCATCTTGGGTAGTACGCGCCTGCACCCAGAGCTGGGGAGCGGGACGTGGCCTCCCGAGACGAGGTGGGCTGCTGCCATCTCGCGTTGCACCAGGCTCGGTTTTGTGTTCGATGCCTTTCTCCAGCAGAGAAGAAGTCTTACTAGGAACGGCTGAGGGAACTGGGGCTGTTTAGTCTGGAGAAGAGGAGGCTGAGGGGGGACCTCACTGCTCTCTACAACTACCTGAAAGGAGGTTGCAGTGAGGCAGGTGTTGGTGTCTTCTCCCAAGTAACTAGCAAGAAGATGAGAGGCAGTGGCCTCAAGTTGCGTCAGGGGAGGTTTAGATTGGACATTAGGAAAAATTTCTTCACAGAAAGAGTGGTCAGGCATTGGAACAGGCTGCCCAGGGAGGTGGTGGAGTCACCACCCCTGGAGGTGTTCAGAAAACGTGTAGATGTGGCACTTCAGGACATGGTTTAGTAGGCATGGTGGTGTTGGGTGGACGGTTGGACTTGATGATCTTGGAGGTCTTTTCCAACTTTAATGATTCTAGGATTCTGTGATTCTGTGATTTAGAGCTGTGGTTTTGGGAGCACAGTACCTTTGAGTGATCTTCCCGTGCCCGCTTCTGTTGATGCCCAAGAACTGCTTAAACGATGGTAATTCACTGTCACAGCTTTTGGCCACTGTTTTTGCATTCTCGGCCTGAATTTCTGGCCAGACGGGTTAGATAAGCTGCAGCTACATCGCTGCTGTTATGTAGGATATATGCTTCTCAGTAAGATTTACACGTGAGGAATAACTCTGCTCGAAGTGAGGAGTCTCTGGAATATATTCGTGTGTGTCTCCTTGCCATTTTTTAGATGTCTGTGAAAACAAACTCCTTAGTAAGTTTTGTAGCAGTAATAAAATAATTTGCTTCGACGTCTTGCTATTAGATGTCACAACACACTTTTGCTTTTCCTCCTCGTGTTTATGGGGAAATGGCAATGTGAGGAAGGATTAATCAATCAGGAGAATGATCTGTTCTTTCCCTTCTCTCTCCATCTATCCAAAAAAACCTGATGGGCTGCGATGCAAAGCGTCTCTGAGCAGCGCGTCTAATGTATGCGATTACTGCACGCTCAGCAGCCAAATGCAAACATTGCAGAGTAGAAACACAAGGTTTATCTAAAAATAAACAAAAAGGAAACAGAAATCTGTACTTCAGATTCTACACACAAGCTGTTCAAACAGTCAGATCTTAATAGTAGATTTAAACGTGTCAACAGCAATGGCCTTGTTTTTTTTGCATGGTTAAAACTTGTCAGCAAATTCAGTCTTTTGAGTGATAATAACACTAAAAGGCTTACAACAGGCTGTCCTTGGTGTATTGCAAAAAAAAGAAAAAAAACCTTACAGGAACAACAAGTATCTGTTGACCCGGGGTCGGCGTGGGAATCTCAGGGTACTGTTGTAGGCTGAGAACCTTCTTGAGGAAAGAGCAAAATCCATGAAATTATTGCATTGCTTAACCGTGCAGCAGAAGGGCAGAAGGGAACAGGCCTCTTCCCGTTATGTCTAGTAACCGTGAAGATTTTGCTTGTAGTAGTTGCTTTGCACCACGTAGTATTTTGCCCACCATTCTCCCCGCTCCTCCTCTGAAAAATTTCCTCCGATATTATCTGAAAGTAATCACATGCTCATAAGCAATTTTTCCATTTTCCAGCAAACTGGGCAAATTTATTCTAAAAGCAAAAGAAGAAATTATTTTGCTCCACATATGTTTACGGACAGATGGGCCAGGCTGGATCCGTACTGGAAGATGCAGGGATGGGACGGTAGAGAACAAGTCTGCGATGCTTCCAAATATCGAATGATCGTCTGATGCGCTTCTGGAAGTGGAAGTGACTGCTGTTGCTGTTAAGGTTGGCTTTACACATATTTTTTGCTGGTGTTGACATCTACTGGATAGATTCGCTACTGGCAGGAGGAGCAGGCTGTGTTTCAGGAACGGGAGCGTGCCATTCCCCTCCCTCGGGCAGCTCGCGCCGGGCAGCCTGGGCTGACAGAGTCCTGCACCCTCGCTGCTGCCTTTTTGTTTTGCTGTTTTCTTTTTCTTGTGTTCTGTTCCCAAAATCGTCCTGTGGACAAAAATTGAATTTAAAGATAGTAAATTGCAAGCGCGTTTGGGCAACAGACTGATGAACCAGCTGCAATCTGCCTTGCATAGACTTCAATTTCTCCTGTTTTGCCCAAGGCAGTAAAGGGAAATTAGTTTATTAGTTTCACTTCAGTCACTGGTGGATATCATCCCCCCTCGCAAAAAGAACGCTTTAATTCTGCTTGATTTGCAATAATTGACCGATCAGGACCGAGGCATGTGAAGGGGGCTGCCGAGCCGGCGTGACGCCGTGGGCCTGGCAGATCGATCGCTCGGGAGCAGAGCTGCGACGCCGCAGCCGGGGCTGACACCGGCCGGTTCCTTACGCTCGGCCCGAGGGGAAGGCAATGCACCACTCGGATCTGTTGCCTCGGAGAAGTACAGATGTAAAGTGAATGCAAAAGAAGGGAGCAGCAAGTTGTTTTTTTTTTTACGTTAATACATTTTATGCTGATACGGAGGATGCTGGAGTAAACGGAGCTTCTCGTGTACAGAAGAGCGTGTGCGTTCTCCCTTCCTTCGACGCCAATGTTCTTTGCTAAATGCGGCTTCATTTTTATTTTTATTTTTTAGTTTCTCAATAATACTTGTAGTGATTGACTGGTAGCAGTAGCACAAATACTTAGCAAAATTAGTCCCACTGGAAGATTACTCAGGTGCTACAGCTCTCCTTCTTGCTCCTCCTTCCTCTGCTCTCTCTGCCTGTTTTAATGATTTCATTTTAAGAAAAACGACCTGAGGCGCAGCAGAGAGGAAAAAAAAATAAAAGTCACAAGAAGAAAACAACCTATGGACGTAGGCTTTGGCACGCCCGGGGAACAGAAGTGGGGCCAGATGTTTGCTGTACAGGCATTTGGCATGTAGAGAAGAATCTCGCTACAAGACTGCATAGAGAGTTTTTGACAGGTTTGGTTGAACGAAAATGAATGATTGCTATTCAGGGTAAAATGCAAACGTTTTGGCTGGTGCTTGCAAAGCTAGGAGGTTTAAAGTTGTATTCTTAACTGGGTTCTTGGTGTTCTTAATTCCATATTTAAGCAGGTGCTTACCAAACATGATTTGATCTCTCTCTGTAATTTTTAAAGCCTTGTTATCACCCAGCGTATCTTGAGAGGGTTATGGTGAGTGGTTCGTGCTTTTGAGAAACGAGCTGGTTCTGATTCGATCATGTTATTGCTAAAGCAGCTAATTAAAAGCTTCAGACCTCTGGCCTAGAAAAGGTAGGTTGCTGATTTACTGCATGCAGCAAACAGTCTTCATCCGACAGTTGCAGAGATAAGGCACGAGTCGCTGGTGGCGATTTGAAGTGAGGGTGGTGGAAGAAGCGACGACAGGAATAGCTCTAAGAGGCGGAGGAGCAGGCTGAGAAGCAGCTCACTTGGATGCTGGGCGTGGTGTCTGTTCGTTAGGATGGTGGCACTGTCCCTCTAACTCGTGAAGCATCGCCTTTCAAAACAAAACAAAAATAGCAAGTGGTTGTAAGTGATACTTATTCTATTGAACCAGCTGAAAATAAAATCAGTCCATTTTATGGAGCGTGGTTAGGCCACGCAGAGGTGATGAGCCGTGACGGCCAACGGACAGGTAACGTGGGCTCTGGCCAGCTTCGGTGCCGCGCACCAGGAGGGGAACGTTCAGTTTTGAAAGCCCTGAGTGTCTGCCAGGTGAGCACGTTACAGTATTTCCAGAATATTTCCAGCCAGGAAAAGGGAGGTTGGTACTGATGTACTGGTGCTGCTGGTACCGGTGCCACAAACCAAACAAATGTCTCATGGCAATATGCAGAGAACCTCTCCAGGCCCTTCACGTCCCCCCAAAGCGTGACCAGAATCTGCGTGGCTCCCTAAACGGAGAGCGAGGGAGCTGCTGAGGGAGGATACGTGAGTGGAGGTGAGCGCAAGTCCTGCGTTTAGAGGAGCAGAAATTGGAAAACCTGCAGTTATTCCCCTTGGGCTAGGGAGCTTGTGTAGTCTCTGTAGTCCATTTAACATTTCATGTTTTTTTCTGAGGTGTTTTGCATCTCATAAGCGCTTTTTATGTATCAGATGCTTAGTGACTGTTCCATGCTGTAAGTGTACGTGTGGTCTGGATTTGGGGGAGTGATATATGTCTCCTTTTAACAAAACGTCAGGAAACTCTGTCTGGTCAGAGGGCATCAGTCCTGGCAGAGAAAATTTACTCCTTCTTTTGGTGCTAGCTGAAGCTTTTTAAGTCTGAACAACAACAGGGGTAGGGTGTCCCAAAAATATCCTCTTAAGAGGGAAATTCAAAGTACGGTTTCTTTATTATGTGGTTTTGCAGCAATACGGGTAATTCGGAGAGCTTTTGCTGTAAAATGTGCTGCACTTAACCCTTTCCTTGGCAGAGGGCTTTCTGCTCCAATAGCTTAGACTGATTGATCAGTCTTCTGCAAGGAAAACTGAGCATGGCAGTAAATCAAAGGGATTTTCTCCTGCCTTTTCCAAATGTAGTTTGAAGACCTAGTCCCCTCCTCCTCCTCCCACCCAAGAAACCAGCCCCCAAAGAGCCAAGATCCCGTTAATTAAATTTTGTGAGATTTAATTTGTGACATTTGGCAACACTGACAGTGGCTTATTCTCCATTTCTGCTTTATTAAGTATGAAGTCTTAGGCGAGATTAGGTATGTCAGGTGCTGGCAACCACTTAATGCGTTGGGAGAAGATGGCCCGTTTCACCAGAACAACTCTGGTCGTGTCCCTGCCTTCCCCCCTCTGCCTCTCCTCACAGGTGCCCTTGGACCCCGGCCACCAGCCGACAGCCAGCCAGACCCGGTGCCGGGCGTCGGGGTGCTGGCCACCGGCTCGGCTATGGGAACCTTTCTGCACAAACCCTCCGCGAGCTGGCCTTTAACATGGCAGCTTCTGGCGTTTGGTTGTCTTTTGTTTGCTTTTCATGCTAATGAGATAATTTAATTAGGGAAGTCAATGTTTTGGGCAGTGTTTTGCGAGCAGGAGTGTTGCAGAGGAACACGATGTTTTCCTCTCTCCCTGTTTTTAGCAAGGCTGGGTTCCAGGCAGCGCCGGCTGCTCGCATCCCTGTAGAGACAGCCAAGGAAGTTGTAACGCCTGTGTGTAAAGCTCTGGTGGATTTTTCAGCAGGGCTGGTTGCCATAGGATAAGGAGTAGTGGCTTTGCACTAAGGGAGGGTAGACTTACACTAGCTATAAGGAAGACATTTTTTACCATGAGAGTGGTGAATCACTGGCACACGTTGCCCAGAGAGGTGGTTGATGCCCCATCCCTGGAAACATTCAAGGCCAGGTTGGACGGGGCTCTGAGCAACCTGGTCTAGTTGAAGATGTCCCTGCTCACTGCAGGGGGATTGGGCTAGATGGCCTCGTTCTGCGATTCTGTGGTTCTGTGATTTTCATTTAGGAAACTGCCATGCAAAATTCCAGTCTTGTTGCTGCAGAAGGACCTTGGAAAGCCCGAGAATCTGCAGCAAATGGCAGCTAGAATTGATTTTTGTGAGTGGAGGGTGGTGAGGGTTGATTTCTGCTCTGAGCTTTCGGGGGGTGTTTGCAATGAGCCAAGGGGGAGAACCAGATCAAGTGGGAGATCTTTCGTGTAAAAGCCTGAAAAGAGAAGAATGGAGTTTGGAAGTTTCCCCAGATACCTGCCCCAAACCACTATATTTTGACATATTTTCTATCAATATGTAACTGGCAATAAGTGCATCTGAGGAAGTGGATCAAGGCCTTTCAGATAGCCCCAGATGCTTGGATGATGGGGGGCTTCCCCAGAAGAAAACCCCCACGCCCGATGTAAACCCTGTAACTTCGTGTGTGTGTCCAGATTTGGCATGCAGCAGGGTTCAAGATGGGACTGGTCTTCATCTTCTGTTCCAGCAGTGTGAGCAGCAGGACCACAGACACAGCTGGACCTCCGGGAATTTTTCTCGCTCTACCGAGGCTCATGATCAGTGAATTGCAGGATGTGGTATCTACTCTGCTCAGGTTGTAAAGTAATTTATTCCTTAGGTCTTATGAGGAGCAGCTGAGGGAACTGGGGCTGTTTAGTCTGGAGAAGAGGAGGCTGAGGGGAGACCTTATTGCTCTCTACAACTACCCGAAAGGAGGTTGTAGTGAGGCGGGTGTTGGTCTCTTCTCCCAAGTAACTAGCGACAGGACGAGAGGCAATGGCCTCAAGTTGCGTCAGCGGAGGTTTAGACTGGACATTAGGAAAAGTTTCTTTCCTGAAAGTGTGGTCAGCCATTGGAACAGGCTGCCCAGGGAGGTGGTGGAGTCACCACCCCTGGAGGTGTTCAGAAAACGTGTAGATGTGCCACTTTGGGACATGGTTTAGCAGGCATGGTGGTGTTGGGTTGACAGTAGGACTTGACGATCTTAGAGGTCTTTTCCAACCTTTATGATTCTATGAATTAGCATTTGAAAGCAAATGACAGAATATAGGAAATGATCATATTGAAGATAAATTTCCATGAAGCTTAGTGATAAAACATACACATACAGATATTTTGTTAACCCCTTATTTAGGAACACCATATTGTCCCAACTAGGATAGAAAGAAAGCAGAGTGGTAAGCTGTCAGTTCACTCTCATTGTGGCTGGTTTTTTTTTGTGGTTCGGTGGTCTACTTTATCTTTTTACTTATCTAAAGAGAAGATTTCCTTATCCATCTTAAGTACTCAGAAATAATGTGTGTACACACTTCTCTACAGTATTTCGAGAAGCAAAAGTCTCGTTTGTGGTTTTTGCATAGTGAAGTCTATCCTGAGAAGACACTGTTGTGTTGCTGCTCTGAATTTTTCTTTTTCATATGCCCCTAAGCATTGCCTCCTCCAGAAAATATTTGGACAATTGAATCCTATATAATCTCTTAAATCTACTGCTCCTTTATCACTTACAGGGTTAGGATTTCGGCTTTTTTTCTTTTCTTTTTTTTTTTCTTTTTTTCTTTTTTTTTAAGATCTGGTTGTAGCAAAGCAGCTCAAGTCTCCCTGCCTTGTCTTGGATTTTACAAGAGCTTTACAGCTGTTTACAAGACTAAATCAGGGGTTTACAAAAGTAGACCTTGCTTGATAATAAAGTTGTTTCCTTGCCCCTCAAATATTTCTGGGTCTTATCTTTCTACACAGCTGCTTGTAGTTCAGCTTTACAGAATCTCTTGATTGGATTCCTACTGCCTTCGTCTAACAAAGAAGTCTTTCAACGAAGTCACCCAAATGGAAAAAAAGAAGTTAAATAAAAATTGTGACAATGGATTAGTCAGATCCGTGTAGGCTTATAACAGGGATTCCATATGTGTCTAAGAAAGTCTTTGCAGGTTATAAATAATGTTGAGCTCGAATAAAGCATTTGGTTTGTCACACTTCTGAAGTGCAGAGTAGCTCCTGAAGCTGCCAGGTGTGCTGGCACCTTGTTTGATCTGCAAAATTTTCTTAAAAGACACGTTTACATATGTGTAGCATGTGTGCATGTATGACCTTACTATTGAGTTATATCCAAAATCTGTGGTGACACTGAGATATTCCAGTGTGGGTTTGGTGCCATACGCATAAATTATGCCTTCAGTCCTGCGCCTCGGGAAGAGGTGGTTGTGTCGGTGTGCTCTGATAAAACGGCAGCCAGTAACATTTTCCCTGCAGCACATTTCTGAAATCATTCAAGCTTAGGTACTTAGACATCTTCTTCTTTATCAGCTGCAGTTCTTCATGCTAGATCTGATTACAGCAAATCTCTCTCTTCTTCTTCATCTCTTTTTTTTGTGTGGTTCTCATGAAATACTTAGACTGTACATGCACTTAACTGCTTTTGAAGCTCTCTAATAGGCTATCTTATCTGTGTGTCCGTCCATCCAGTCTGAAAACACGTAAGGCTCTTCAGCTGCTCGTTTTAATGTTTCAGATTCTGTCTTTCTTCTTTTCTTCCATTTCCCTAATGACCGTGTATCTCCTTCCGTTGCTGTCTCCCAACCTCTCTTGCCTATCATATTTCTCTAATGTTATTATTTAAAAGGTAAATTTAGAAACAAATGCTTACCCAGGAAAAATTTAAATTAAAAGCTTGACCTTTATTTTTGAAGTCACTTAATGAAGTTGACTAATAGTCTAAGAAATCTGATTCTCTAGCTTCAGACTGGCTGAAAGCCTGTTTTTCCTTGTATTTATATCTGTGAGGACAGGCATTTTAAGGAGCCCTTGACTAGATAAGCGTGGAGAGCAGGGAAAAAGCTGCTCGAAGGCTCGAGCCGGACTGTCATTTAGAGCCACATGAATAGGAAACATTTTTTCTGCAGAACAGTGAGTGTTTTGGGCTTGGGGGAAGAAGGGCTGTGTTTAAATGTGTCAAGTGTAAAATGAAATGTTAATCACTTAGGTTTAATAAATCTGCAGCAATGATCTCTTTGAACCTGGTGAGAGGCCGGTAGTTAGCACGCCGCTATCTCCAGCGCCTCTGGTCTTTTCCTTGCCTCTATGTATGTGCGTGGAAGCTGCGGAAACAAGGCACAAACGCGCTTGCGTAAGAGACGGGGTGAAAAATGAGTACCAGGAGGAAGGTGGTTTTAAACTAAGAAGGTAGGAGGATTTCCAAATGGCCAGAGCGTTTTGGGGAGCTTTGGAGGCTGGAGGTCATCATCCGTGTAGGTGCCCTACATTTAAGTCCCGGAGACGCTCACGTTTTGGCAGAAAGACTTTCTCAAATTTTGTTGTTGAGCAAGCTGTTCGTAGGAGACATTTCTAAAACTCCTGGTCAGAGAAGAAGTTATTTTCTCTGGCAGGGGTATTCTCACATTTTACTTTCCCCCAAGAGTGTTAGGTTTAAAGCCAGTTCTTTTTATGGTCTTTCTCACCTGCTGCAGTGCGTATTTTGGCCGTGGAGGGCTAGGAGGGATGCTCGGCACGTTCCTCAGGAGAGCTTTCAGTGTTGTTTCGGTGGTCCGTTGCTCTTCCCTCTTCCACCCTCCCAAGCCCATCTTGCTGTGAAAGTAAATGATGGAGGAACGGGATGGGTGCGTGTGTAATCCTTAGCCTGGCTCCAGAGTACTTTGCATAACCCTTCTTGGAAACCGAGAGGGCTGTCTGTGTTCTGGCATGATTTTTTCAGCACATACAGAGTGATGCAGTCTTTGGGGACCCAGACAGGCATTTGGTTTGCTTTGCCATATCATGAAATCTCATTTCAGATTTGTCATGGGATTTTTATTTTCCTCTGGTTGCTCGATCTCTCCTCTTTAGCTATTTCCACAGCTTGCTCTTAATACCAATTTGATCTCCTTTTGCTTTGAATTCATCAGTTCACCCAGTAACAGCTATGGGCTTCTTCTCTTCTCTTCTCTTCTCTTCTCTTCTCTTCTCTTCTCTTCTCTTCTCTTCTCTTCTCTTCTCTTCTCTTCTCTTCTCTTCTCTTCTCTTCTCTTCGCTTCGCTTCGCTTCGCTTCGCTTCGCTTCGCTTCTCTGCTCTGCTCTGCTCTCCTCTCCTCTCCTCTCCTCTCCTCTCCTCTCCTCTCCTCTCCTCTCCTCTCCTCTCCTCTCCTCTCCTCTCCTCTCCTCTCCTCTCCTCTCCTCTCCTCTCCTCTCCTCTCCTCTCCTCTCCTCTCCTCTCCAAGGTGGGTTTTTTTCCCTGTAAGAGAATTTTTGTTCCTTTTGGCTGCACAATAAAATCCTTTGATTCTATGTGACAAACAGGAACACACGTTTCCTTTCTAGTTGAGATTAAAGACACCCGGCTACTCCAGTGATTACATCTTGAGTAGAGAGTGGGGAAGGCCTGTCTCATTGACTTTACCACCTCCACGAGATAGTATGTCAGCTGAATTAGCTGTACGGAGTGATTTTCAGCAGGAACCGCGTGCAGTATGCTGCCTCATGGACTTCTGTTCCAAGAGACACAAATCATACGTTCCTGCTATTGCCGGCTACGTCTGCACTGCGGCTTTATGGCTCGGCTGTAGGGTGGACGTATCTGAGATAGCTTTAAGCTTATCTGCTTGAGGACTGACCGGGGAGCTTCGTGCTAGCTGAGATATCGGCCCCAAAACGGAGGTGAATAGGTGTGTAGTTAGCCAAGGCTTCGCTGGGGCGGTGACTTCAGGGCGGGCAGCACTGGGAGTTCCCCCAGTCTGAAAAACACGGTTAAAAACCTGCTTTCAGTTCCCTGGTGCTGTTTAGAGGGACCTAAAGCTATTGAAGAGCAAAATGCCTGCCTATGGATGCTGAGGAGAACTTCCCTTAGAAAGGGGAGGCATACGAATTGTTTGTAGCTATTGATACTGGTATTTGTAGGTGTTAGGTATTGATCTTCCTCCTTCTCCCCGTCTCGCCAGCAGAAAGAGTTTTTTTTTGTCATTTAAAAAAAAAAATCCAAAAAGAAATCAATTTCTGGAAAATTTTCACCTAAAATTGGGTATTTTGGAACCGGTGACGACTGGGTTAGGATGAAGATGCCTGTACATCTTTGGCTACAGCGACCGCTGCCCTCCGTGCTGTTCACGTGGGGTTTCCGCTGGCCTCCGTCCCTGCCATGTCTCGAGGTGGTTTGTGCCAAGCCCAGTGCAGAGGAACGCGCTGATTATGCTTGGCTCAGGGCACGCTTGGTTGGAGAAGTTTTTCTTCCGAGTACAAAATATGTTTAAACATTACTATTATAATTGTGATCCTTGACAAAAATAGTCTAGACAAAGCATAAACTCTGGATCCAAAAATACGTTTAAAAATTAGCTAGCCTGTTCACAAACTGTTTCTTACCTCACCCAGCAGCTATTTATGAGAACATTTTATATTGTTTCTAATTTTAAACAATTAATAGCAAGCACTAGCAGTTGAATACTCATTTATTAGATAGTTATCCCCTCCGGTTTTTCTGCACGTCTTGTTGCTGTCAGATATCTTTGTACCCAGCCAAAACTGACGTGTTGAAACAAGCAGTGTATATTTAATGCAGTGCAGAGAAGAAACCGCGATGTTCAGCCCTGGCTTTTAATTTTTATTGGAAATACTGTGAAATACGGTAGCTGGACAAAGTGAATTTGCTGGTGGAGAGGGTGGTGGGTTTTAAGTAAACTTCATAACGCGTGGCTTAGTCAGAGGCTTTTTTCCTGCTTGTTATTGACGTAATTGCCTGTCAGTCTCATCTGATAGTAGAATTGCTGGGGGCATGGTGTCTTGGATCGCATGGCAGAACCTGCTAGCTATTGACTTACGTGCACGTGTGCCTCTGCTCTCCGCTGAATTAAATGTCAGATATACTCAAGTGTGGGGGTGGGTGGGGGCTGTGGGATTTGGTTCGCTCGAGTTGCCTTGTCAAGAAGTACACTAATACAGCTAATGGAGATCCTCGAGCTCGGAAGGAGAAGGGCATTCGCTTGACAGCCACCATCCAAACGGGCAAGAATAGAGCTTCACGCAGTGGCGGAGACCATGCGGAATTAAAAGGAAATTTTTCCAAAAGCAAGGAATAATAAAGGATATTTTGAAATTGTAGCTTGCAGTTTCCAGTCTCACTTTTTGCCTGGTATTGCAAAAGGTTTGTAAAACAACAGGAAGGGGCTTTGTACCTGTGGCATTTCTAACCGTTAAAGATGTTCTCTTTACATAATGATTTTATTCAGAGATAGTTGCTGCTAGAGGAGAAACTTACTTTCTTCACCTCTACTAAAACAAAAAGTTTATGTTGTCACTACAGCATCTCTCATCGCACTTGTTCTTGCCATGTTCAGTGTGTAGCTGTCGTTTCCACATGGTCCTCTGGAAAACGTGAAATGAGCTTTCTGATTTAAAGTATCAGATGGCCACAGAAATACAAGAAAGAAGGATTTAAGTAAATGTTGGAGAATCCTCAACCCTCCAATCATAGAATCATAAAATGGTTTGGATCGGAAGGGACCTTAAAGATCATCTGGTTCCAACCCCCCTGCCATGGGTAGGGACCCCTTCCACCAGCCCAGGTTGCTCAGAGCTCCATCCAACCTGGCCTTGAACACTGCCAGGGAGGGGGCAGCCACAACTTCACTGGGCAACTTGTTCCCTCAAGTCAAACCTTGCATCACATCCTACCTTAGAAAAAACAGCTGGCTCTGTTGGATGAAGAGGAATGTTAATTTTGTGGTCAGCATCTACGACATCGCTGTGTGGTCCTCAAGACGTGCTCTCGCTGGAGGTGCTCACTCCGGCAGAGGAGCAGTGTGACCATCGCAAACACAGCTTCTTGGCAGACGTGCTTCAGCCTTTTCTTGAAAATACTGATTGGGGGAGGGATTTTGGGGGGTTTTTTAGACACATTTATATTACTGAATATTTAACTGAGGAAGAGTTTTCTTCGTCTCAAGCTAGTAGCTCTCTGGTGAGCCAGGTGAACCTTTAATTATTTAGTTATAATAGTAGGGGGTTTTTTTGCCTTTTTCTTTTTTATTTCTACCAGGTGACTAACTCCTAACATTGATGGTAGGTGCGCCGTTTCTGAACTACTACTAAGTAGTACCTCTCTGAAGTAGTTTCTTACCTGCAAGTTTTTAGGTGAGTTTAGTTCCAGCTCCTTTCTCAGCTGTTAGAAGCAGATATTTCTATTGTCCATTTTTGTACCTAAGAACTCGTAAAAAAAAATTGCTGCAACTGACCTGATGTTATTATTACAAAGAACTTACTGGATCGTGTGATGCAAATAAAATAAATCAGATGCTGCAGTGACCTAGATACTCATTATTTATTTATGGGAATAAATATACTTAGCATTTATTTATACTGTTCTTCAATTCGAAATGCTGTAAACTTTCACTTACTCTGAAGTCTACTGGGAAAATAGAATTATTGCCACCGTTCTGCAGGTTAGGAGACCTTGGCAGGAAGACTTAAGTAACTGCTCTAGGCTACGTGACATCTAATTATCAGAAGTAGGATTAGATGTTGGGAGTCTCAACTCCCAGCGTTGTGTTCAGACGCCTTGCTCCTGGCAGATAAAATCTACGGATAATGAAGACTGAGGAGGTGAGTAATGATAAGGACGGGGTGATCGCACAAAGCGACTTGGTCATTTGATCATCTTAGGTATATTAAGTTTCTAAGTCTAGCCAGAAGCTAGAGGAGACAGGACATGTTGGCCTGCTCTGGAGAGCAGCCACGCTGCGGAGAGCACAGGCGTCACAGGGCGAAGTGTTCTGTAGGAGCTTCCAGTGAGGAGGTCAAGCAAAAAGGAAGGGATGGGACCGCGTAAAGCAGTATTTGGCTTTGAAAGTACAGAAGTAGTGGATAGACTTAGCAGGTAGATTTTTTTCTCCCCCTGAACTATAGGGTTAATATTTGGTCACCCATCAGGTGCAGATAAGAGGTACAGAAATGATCTGAAGGCTACTGAGAAAACTGTCGATGGAGCTGTTGGAAGCATTTTCCTGCCATCAGAAGATTGGAACAATGATTTTCTTCCAACTCGGCTTGTCATGATTTGTGTTCTGTTGCATGTTACTCAGCTGGAGAGTTTGGGCAGATGGCATTTCCTCAGGTCTGAGGGACTGGTCTCTCCACTGCATGGCTGTAGTTGTCCAGCCTCTCTCATTTGTGTTCTAGATTAACATTTACGACAACACTGCTCTCTTCCTCCTGATGTTTAGCTGGGAGAAGGGGAGAAGCAGTGCTCTCCTACAGCAGAGGAGGCATGGCAGGGCCTTTTCCTGATGATGACAGAGCACAGTCACTGCCCTGGGACCTTATTCTTAATGCCTCTTTGGTTGCAATCTTGCAGGCAAGCTCTCGAGTCCCCTTTGAGAAGAAGCTGCCCTCCATCGAGATGTCACGGCACCACAGCCGGTTTGAAAGAGATTACCGGGCCGGGTGGGATCGCCGGGACTGGAGCTCCAACGGCAACCACGTCGGCAGCACCAACTGCGGCAGCGCCGCCAGCACCACCAGCAGCACCCGCCCGGGGCTGCTGCCTCTGCCCATCGTCCCCTCCCGGCTCCCCACCCCGGCCACCGCCGCTTGCACCACCGTCAGCAGCGACGTGATCACCAGCCTGGTGGCCAACTCGTCTCCGGCTTCAGCTACCAAAGTAAGAATTTAGCTTTTTTCCCCCCTCCCTGCCCCAGGGTTGATGTGTTGAAGGGATGTTGGAGCTTCCTGTGTGCCTTTGCAAATTCTGTGTTCGTGGTACAGCCAAGAGGAGGAAGAAGAAAATTTCTACAGACGGTCTAGGTCTTTTTTATTCTTTTGTGTTGTGCATACGGTAGAGTAGGTCTTTCTTGCTCCAGGACTGAGGGTTCCCATGCTCCGGAGAGGCCCAAGCAGAGCGAACGCTTTCGGCACTGACTGCGTTGGGGCTTTCTGTTGCTTTCCTGGCAGCGCACGGTTCCCACTTCTGCTTTTGGGAATGCTCTTCTTGTCTGATGACCAAGGCAGAGCTCTGGTTGACCACGAGTGAACGCGTTTTTTGTCCAGAGGGAGTGGAAAGTGACCAAAGGGCTTAATTTTGGCTGAATGGTGCTTTTACTTCTCTCCAGTGGGTCCTTTCAGTAGGGTTTGCAAAGCCTCCTTCAGAGCGCAGACTGGAGCGTAGCAGTGGGGCGGCCGTAACCAGGCTCGCTCGTTTGTGCAGACGTTCACACTCAGGAGTAAGAAAACGTTAAGCAGCAAAGAATTGAAATCACTAGTAAACCACTGGGCTTTTTTGTTCTGATGTATAATTGGAGGGAAGAGGGTGACTTTTCTTTGGGTTTTTTTTAAACATTTAGCTCTTTTAAATCTGCAAAGTACAAGTTGTTATTCCAGTAGAAAGTTGGGGGTTCTTTGTGCGTGCAAATTCAGGTAGAACAGCTGGGGAATAGAAAATCCTGGCAAATTGTAAAGGTGACCACAGCATTAGCAAAGTGAGCCAGAAGCACTGCTGGTTTTCTTTTTATGATATTTAACATTTTCTTTCAACTTGGTTTCATTTTAATAACTGCAAGTGCCAAATACGGCAGACGTAGACGGGGGAAAGGAGACAATAAAGTTATTTAAAGTAAGCCAAGAGCTAGCTGAATTTTTACTGCAGTACCATTATTATATTGATTTTTTTTCACACTGTAGAAAAACAAGGTCAATGCTGCAGAAGGAAACATTAGGCCGAAGTTTACAGTGTGATTGGTTTTAAAAATTTTCCATGGCATCTTCAAATTATTTTCATTTGAAAGAAGCCAATCGGATTCTGATCAAAACATATTTAGAGTTCTCCAGATGCTATCCACAGATAGATGCATTTCAATCATGCTTTGTCTGGAGAAGATTGAGGCAATTTTGGAGCCAAAGCAGTCATTTCATTTATCATGACCTTTGTTCCTGGGTCTGCTTAGAGTCCGACGATTGTCTGGAGCTGATCAGCCCTTCTCCCAGATGTTCAAAGCCATTTAGAAGCATAGCAGTGCCAGTAAACCATGTGTTTACTGGGGAAGAGGAGGCAGGAACAGCAAGTTAAATGCCTTTTGATCATATGCTCAATGCGAACTGTCTTCTAAATTACCTTATTAGATAATTTTCTGATGACTTTCATTAGTAAGAATGTTTTGGCATGAATAGATCAAAAGCAATAAATAGGCAAGAATGGAGGTAACATGGGACATTTTGTATTCCGAGAACTGTTAATCAGCTGTGTAATCTCCCATAAAATAAATGTGTAAAAATGCCTACAGTCTTTGCCCCAGCCTCTTCTGGGGATCAGCTGAAACAGCTCTAAAAAGTCAAAACTGCACGTACTAAAGAGGAAAAAATGTTAACAGAGAAGTGGGGTAGGTAGGATGAACAGAGATGTAAGGGTATGGTGCCTAGCAAGCTTCCAACTAATGATGTGGAACGGTGTCAGAAGGAAACATCGGGTGCTCGTACATACTCATGCTCTGTCTCTCTCCTTCACACGCAGCAGATTTACGCTTGTGGTTAGCAGGGTGACCAGCCAGTGCCTTTCCCTTGTAGAATTCAGCTAATGGTTAGGCATAAAAAATTAAATCCGTATAATGAGCAAATCAAGGCAGATGAATAACGCGGTCGCGTGGTTTGTTTTGAAAAACAGGAACGTGCCGAGTTGCTTTGAGCTGTGCAGGGTTCACAGCCTACCCTCTGCAGCCTTTTTGTGAGCGTGTTTGTGGGGTGCCAGCTCATGGGGGACAGGTGGCATCTGAAGCTGAATTTCTCAGTTCTGTTTTGTGGTCAGAAGCGGGATATTTGATCGCTTAGCTGCTCCCCTGCAGCCTGAACCTTCCCCAGCGTTATGGCAGATGTCCTAAACTCCGTGGCAGGGGGGTGCCCCAGACAGGAGGTGAGATGTGGAATAAAAAAAGTAATCATGGTGTTACAAAGTGAGAAGATTGAGAACCTGATTCTCCTTGTCTCATTGTCCAAGGATATGAGTACAGCCATCAGTGTTCCTCCAGGCTGAGGACAGAAAGGACTCTGTGTCATCCAGGTACCAGTTTTCTCTTTAGCATATCTTCCTGAGCTGGGTTCAAGATCTCAGAGCACAGGGGTCAGCCGTCGTCCATCTCCCTTGGTTTTGTGTTCCTACTCATTAATTATCCTCCCAGTTGAAAGTTTGATTCGTTTTTTGTATAAACCGTGTAGTCTATCTTGAAACTTGTGGTCCTTGGTTCCTCGGGTTTCCTGCTGTTTGCCAGGTTTAGTAGCCTCCAGAGAACTGTGTATCTTGTGCATTCCCTCCGTTCTTCATTTGCCTGTGAAAATCTAGGTACCCAAACCAGAGGGATCCTTTCACCATTCCTTTGCATGGCGATAAAACTGCTGCCGTCCTCTGTTCCCATGTCTGCACAGCTAACGGTTGTGCCAGACTGCTTAGCTAAAGTGCTAAGTCAATAGTTATTAAAAATACATATACATGCTATCGTCCTCCATTACGTGTTATCAGAGTCAGAATCTTGTCAGAGGCTGAAATGAAGTCTGTTTGACAGGATCTGTCTTCTGGATACCTGTATTGGCGGACACCGGTCATATTCCTGTCCTTCAGCTCCCCATTGACTGGATCCTGAAGTGACAAATGCAAAATGGAGGAAGAAACTTCTTTTTCTCGCTGACATGTAACTGGACAGTGAGGCTTGCTGTGTGGGTGATGGAGTTGGTCAGGGAATTCAGAGATAAATGGTTTTAAGGACCACTGGACTATCTAATCTGGCTGAACCATTTGGTCTTTAAATTATTATGTAAATTTATGTAAGATTAAAGACTTCACCCCGAGTTATGTGATATGAACGGAAAAAGCATTGGAAGGGAGAGAAAAA
This sequence comes from Opisthocomus hoazin, assembly GCF_030867145.1. NCBI lineage: Eukaryota > Metazoa > Chordata > Aves > Opisthocomiformes > Opisthocomidae > Opisthocomus > Opisthocomus hoazin. The sequence continues at coordinate 18,166 of NW_027448806.1, forward strand.
AATTATCAAATTAACTGTTGGAGAGAGGTGAAACCATCTTTAGAGGGAAGTTTAAGATATATAACACCAACTATGAGGGGGATGGGTTTGGTCTGTGGTTTTATGCTTCTGGAAGAGATTTTTACATCCTTCTGTGGAGGGCTTTAGAAGGGTTTTATTACTAATTATTAATGTGTAGGAGAACTTTAGAACTAATTATACTTTGCAGACCTTTGAAATTTATTCTCAAAGCTTACCTGTAACCTTCTTACCACAGATGCTTTGGTACAAATCACACTTAGTGGATCTGCCACATTGAAGTGGTTACGGATGTTTGGTCTGAGTTATTTAAACAAAAAAGCTGCATTTTCCTGAGCTTTATTTTTTGCCGAAGAAAATAATGATGCTACTTTGCGCTGCTATAACCAGTTCTGGGCTCCGCAGTTCAAGAAAGGTGAGGAGCTACTGGAGAGAGTCCAGCGGAGGGCTACAGGATGATGAGGGGACTGGAGCATCTCTCCTACGAGGAGAGGCTGAGGGAGCTGGGCTTGTTCAGCCTGGAGAAGAGAAGGCTGAGAGGGGACCTTAGAAATGCCCATAAATATCTTTTGGGCGGGTGTCAGGAGGATGGGGCCAGACTCTTTTCAGTGGTGCCCAGCGACAGGACAAGGGGCAATGGGCACAAACTGAGGCATAGGAAGTTCCATCTGAACATGAGGAAGAACTTCTTCCCTCTGAGGGTGACGGAGCCCTGGAACAGGCTGCTCAGGGAGGTTGTGGAGTCTCCTTCTCTGGAGATATTCAAGACCCACCTGGACAAGGTCCTGTGCAGCCTGCTGTAGGTGACCCTGCTTGGGCAGGGGGGTTGGACTAGATGACCACAGAGGTCCCTTCCAACCCCTAACATTCTGTGATCCTGTGATTCTGTTTCATCATCAAGTCGTCAGAAAAACCATTTAAACCTCAACAACCTGTGAGAAATAGTTTAATGTTGCACTCCCGGTATACCGACGGGGAAACTGAGGCACTCGGACGTAGTGATGATTGGGTTTTCTGCCTATTCTGTGCCACTGTGGTCTGAGTCCCAGCTCTTTTACTCAATTTGGCTTTTCTTCCCCGGTGCTGTGTCCAAAGCGCTGGGCTACAGACCGGCACCCAGAGCCAGCGCAGTTGGACTGGGCCGGTCTGTCGCTGGAGATGTTTCCTCAGCCCCTTGCATGCCTGAAGTGGTTGATAGGAGAGCGCAGTTCCTGTCCTTAAACTGCTGTGTTCAGATCAATTTGTCACACTCTGAGCCCAGTCGTGGATGATGATTGAGCTCAGGTTTGGGTCTGTCTGTGTGCGGTGGGGTTTGGGGAGTTTTTTCCTGCAGCGAGGTTATTTGTTGGTAGAAGGAAGCTATCAAAGAAATCCATATAAGACTGCAGCACTGCTTAAGATATTGGCAACAAAGCAGTCTAAAATTCATTTAAGGATGCTGCGCACCGTTCCAACTATGTTTTCTGTTCATCTCAGCAGCACCTTCATTCTTTGTTGCTTTTCCGAATTACTCTGCGAGTTACTTGTACAATTTTCTCCATCAAAGCTCCTGTATCACAGCTTCAATTTAGAAGTGTTGTCATGGGCTGTAATTTGAAATTTTATTACCAAGAGATTTTTTGGTTATAGAACATTTACTTTTATCATCTCTATATTATTTTTAAATGCCTGAAAAGATTGATACATCAACAGAATCTGTGCAACACAGGCAAGATCTCTTTTTTTTTTTTTCAACCTTAATTTGAAAAACCCTTTGCTTGGAACATAAATTGATTCTTAAGCCCCCACACACTTCATGATTTGTTATTCTCAAGGTTAAACCTATGACAAATTTTATAAAAATGCCAGGCTTCAGTTTGCTACGATACTCTCTGGGTGAGCTCAGGGAGAACTGTATAGTTCTAAGTCTTTAAACAGCGTGACTGCGATGTGACCCTGGCCGCCTGCACTGACAGTACTCCTGCGGCACTGGAGACTCGCATGTTGGTGCCGGGCAGTTGTGCTCCCACTGTGGTTAGCCACCCGTCACGATGGGGGAGAGGAGACGGAGACGGGAAAGCGTTTGCTGACCTCTCTGGGAAGGCGGGCAAGGGTTGCAGGGGAAAAGAATCGCCCCCCTGTCTTTGTCCGCCTGCATCACTGCGACTAAATAGAATTAAAAAATTGCGTGGGGAGGGAAGAAAATTCATATGCTAAGGGAAAAACAAGTCAGTATGGCTGAGGAATGCGTGCAAAAAGGAATAAAGTGGAACGGCGCAGAAGTGAAATGTTCTGTGCTTCTTTTCTTTAAGGTCCAAACCAATTTAGTTCCCTCAACAGCAGAGTGCCCTATGCCAATGAATTACTGTGCATTGCGGAATTTGTGTTGTCTGCTCGCTTTCTCTCACTTCTGAGGTGGAGATTTGCTAAGCTGGTGTATGGCTTCCGCAAATATTTAAAATATTGATTAAGCAGAGGAAAAATAAACACAAATTGTTTTTCAAGTTACGCCTTATGTTGTACATGACTAATTACATACAACAATTTGCTCAGCAACGGTAACTGAAATTTATGTACTCTTTTTATTATAAAACATAAGAGGCTTGCATAAAGAGCGAGATTATAAATATTGGAATACAACAGTTGCTAGAAAACAGTCAAAACATGCAGTGATGAAGTATATGGGATTTGCTCTTCCAGCTTCTCCACGCAAAGCTACTCTTCCGCTCCCCTGAGGCTGTGTATTGATGGCTGGCATATGTTTGTCACCAGTTCGGATCGTAGCCTGTCAATTCTTTGATCTGGACACGACGTAGCAGTCCAGCCCAAGCGCAATAACGGCAAAAGCCGTGTTACAGATCCTCCTGATTCTTTTGGCAAATCGCTGTGATGGTGGCTGGATGTCAAATACTGCAACGGATTTTTTCCCAGGAGCGCATTTTTACCTAGGGATAAATTTGCAAAATAGAGTAGCGTCCAATTTCATTGGTATATGAGATACAAGCCCGTTCCCACTTATGCAGAGACTTGTGGTGTGTGTGAAGTTCTAATTAGGGCAGAATACTACAGGAGTGTGTAGGAAATCAGAGCAGTATAGACCGCTTGATGGTTTGTAACAAAATACTAGGAGAGGTTTTCCCTGGCACCCAGCTCACATTCTCCTGATTCTCTGGGTTTGGAAGTTCAATAAGCTTTGCAGAGTGTACCTTTTGGGGTGACCCACCGTTTAACTGGAGTGCAGCTTCCATGCCGTTCCTCTGTGAGGAGTCTGCGAGCGAGGAACGACAGCCAAAGTGTACGGCAATGGCAGTGACGTGTCGTCGCTCCAGCCCAGCTAGGGAGAAACCGGCAGAGCACACCACAAAAAAATATCATTATAGTGTCCTCGTGGCGTCCTCAAATCATTTTGAGAGTTGCTTTTGAGGAATGGACAGAGCTTGTACCAGGAATGAGAGGAGGAAGCACAGATTTCATCGTTGACTCCCAGGAGACTTTTTTTCGTTTTGCTAGTTGCAAATTGACCAAAAATATCTGTAAATTGAACTCAGGAATGACTTCTGCTGAAGTAATCGTATTAAGCTGCTATGAAACATTTACAACTCCTGGGAGGTAATTGTGCCACCAAGGCACACGAGAGCAAAGTGAGATCAGTGGTGGGTTCCAAAACGGACGTGTTGGAGGCCTTGAAGTAGAGGAACCAGCTCTTGCCTTTGAGCAAATTGGAGAGATGCCTTGGGCGTTGTTCAGGCTCCTCTGCGGAAGGCTGTTCTTAATGATCTGTGGCCCCAGAGAGGGCTGAGATGGTGCAGATGATCTGTCACTTCCTCTTACCATCTTATTTTAGTGTTTTTTCTCAGATGTATTTTTACATACTTTTAATAGTGTAGAAATTGGAACGTACAAAATGTGGTTTTAGTTTGTCAACTTTTGCAGATACTTTATTGGACTGAAATTGGGCTGAAAACCCTGGCATGCTAATTAATCTGTAAAGTCATAAAAAGCTGTTTGGATTTTTTGACTCGCAGTGTGTTTATCATCTGCTGAAAGAGCTGAGACGTCTGGCCAGTGTCTAGGCCTGGTTCCATCTGAAGATGAAAGGCAGTAGTTTTGAAGCACCAATTGACATAGCCAAGTACTTACAAGGTCACAACCATGACAGCTTTGGATAAAGAAGAAGGAGTATTTCTGGGCTTTGGCACTTTGATCAAAAAGTATCTTGACTTCCAAAAGGGGTAAGTATCAGTAATAACAGTAATCTAAGCAAAATATCTTGGCCAGGAGTTAAGTGCTTGATTCTTGGAAATTATTTAGAATTCTTTTTATTTTCTTCTTTCTCATCGTTACTTCGTTTTCACGTGTACTAGTTGCAGATTATCTATTAAAAATGCAGCAGAATGTATTCTTCTACTGTTCAGTAGGCAGGGGTGTTTCATTAGAAGACTTGTCCCAGCCTCCTGCCAGTCTGGAAGAGCCTACCTGGGAGCTTCCTTGCCTACGATTTGGTGTTGGTTACTAGAGGTTGTATTTTCGAGGAGCAGTACTGCTAGAGGACGGCGGGTTATCTGAGTAGTAGGTGCGTAAAGTCCTAAGGTTGGTTGCTGTCGTTTAGGAACATATTGCTATTCTCACCATCAAATGTAGCTTCAAAAAGAATTTTATAAGGAATCACTTG
>NW_027448807.1:0-28121 GCF_030867145.1 Opisthocomus hoazin
AGCCTCTTGCGTATACAGACAGGCAAATTAACTTCTGAAGTGTCCCAGTCAAACAGAATAGCTCTTGGTGGGAAGTGTTTAATTTATTACGTATAAATAAAAAAAACCAACATGAAACAGAGAACATCTCTTTTGTTGCTGCTTTTTAAATCTGGAAAACAAGTTGTTCTATGTTATGAAAGCTTCACTTGGACATATTTGGCAGACATTTTATGATTTAATATGTATTCTCTATGTTATACCATTCTCCTTTGAGAGTTAATGGGTAATGTGGATTTTCTGGAAGCAAGGAGACTGCTTTTTCCCTGGTGAGTGACGGGAGGCTGTGGAGTGAAAAAAGACTCCAAAGATTGCAGGATACTGCAGTAGCAATGGAGAGTCCCTGCAAGGAGATGAAAGACTGCAGCTCAAAAGAATGCTGATAAGACCTGGAAGGAGAAAAAGTGTCAGAAGCAATGGAAGAAGTCCTTTTATGAACAAGAAATGCACAGTTACCTCCAAGTTAGTCACTGAGTTGACTGAAACTAACTCTAAAGTTAAACCTGCTTGCAAAAACACAATAGGCAGGGCAAGAACTCTTTCTGAGCTCTTCTTCTACTTTGTGTTTTGTTTCTGTGCTGTCTTCCTTGGTAACTTCAAGTTTTATCATTTAAAATACAACTTCCCTGTGACATATTTTGCAAGTTATTTAAAGTTTACAAGGTTTGAAGAGCGCACTAGGAAGAAAATATTTAGGATAATTCACCTTAAAGCTCTGGCTGACATGTCATCTGTGCTTCAAGTGCCTCTCCTCATTGCTCATCTAATTCCTTATCCTCTTCAAAACACTGCTTTGAAGGTGCTGCAGCACAGCTTTTTCTCCCTGCAGGGAACCAGTTGTCACTAATATTGTCAAAATTGTACTAAAGTACCTGGATTCACCCTCCACCTTTCAGACTCGTATCCCTATAGAGTCTCAGAAATTGTTCTTATTGGTCTTCATCTCTTTACACTCTGGCCTGAAACTGAACAGATAGTTTAGGACTGGGGCGAGATCTGCTGCAGCAAAATCTGAAAATTTACAAGGAGATTTCATTAGACTACATACATACATTAAAACACTATATTTCCTTGGCAGAATCTCACAAAATTCAGGTTTTGCACTCTCAAAAGGAGTTCGTGGCTACAAATTTATTAAATCCCAGAGATTAACTTTGGATGTGATTTCAGCCAAGAAGGTTCAGAAAGGAGGAAAAGGAATAAAAGCAGATAAATTTAGCACTATATAATGTACTATTGTTTATTAGAAATGCAGAAGTTGACAGATGGGCCCCAGAAATGAAAATAAAAATAAAGAGTGGGATATAGTTCACTTCCTATAATCATCTGAAAATTGTCTGTCAGCTGTATTTGATCATTCTTTGTCAAATTAGAAACAGGCACTCCCGGTGCCACATGTAGAGGTGATTAAATTTGTGCGGTTTATAAAAAATGAATTTATGCTAGCTCAAGATTTCATGAATAAGTAAATTTGTACTATTTTTAAAAGAAAAGGGAGAGGTCATTTCATTTTTTAAACATCATTAACAGTCCAAATTTTCACAATTTACATGCTGAACCTTCCAGTGAATTCAAATGTTATGCAAGTACCTTGGTATCAGATACCAAAGCAGAAACTTTTTTTACAAAGGAGATTAATCCCTTTTTTTAATTAATTATGTTGAAGTTTTGAAATGTATACTTGTTTATACAGTTATATAACATGGGTGTATTTCAAATATAGAACCTTTTATTACATTACAGGATGTTTAAATTGCAGTCTAAACAGCAGTTTGCAGGAGGTGGGTGTGCACACCAGGTTCTTGAAATTGAAGGATGAAACATCTTGCTTCTAAGTTATCATATTGATAAATATTGGTGGTGAACAGCAGTCTCTCAAACCAGATAAAACGAACGAGTGAGGAAATATCTTTGTGGAACTTTGAGGGAAATAGTCAAGCTGGTATAAGAGAAACATCAACTCTGTTCCCCTTCCGATCAGCTACAAGATATGAGAAAATACAGATAATGTGAGAGATAGACTTGCTTTAGATCCTCCTGAGGTCCAGGTCAGAAGGCTTGTGCTTGCAGAGATTAGGAAGGGGTTCATACTGACATCATGCCCCGGGAGCCATAACACCTTCATGGACCTCCTACTTCTGGGAACTCACACTGTTCACAAAATACTAAATCATTAACATAAGAAATCAAACAGCACAGGCTTTTTAACCTTAGGTAGATTTTTTACCTACCTTTAAAATGATGTGGAGTCTGCATCTGTTGTTACCATCTTGTCAGTCTTCCTGAAAAGTGCTTATTCACACCCAGAGGTATATCAGTGTTTCCTACACAGGAGGAAGTTGCAGACAGTTAAATTTTACTTTTTAATACTTGCGATCAATGCAGTTGAACTTAAATTTAGAGTAACTTCAGATGAAAAAAAGTTACATTTTTTTTTTCATGAAGCTGAATTTTATAGGATGTCTGTTTAATATGATGGGAAGGAGAAATGGTATAGCAAGCTAGATAGAAAGGCTAACAATGTTCTCACCTTGTCTTGTCTCCCCTCTTGAAGAATCTCAGACTTATGCAAACCTGATCTATGAAATGTGCAAGATTTTGCCATTTAGATTACAGGGATTTAAGGAGTTCATGAGGTTAAATGACAGTTATTTGAATCTATATTTCTGAGAAATGTGTTGTAACTATTGTAGGCTGCTTTGCATCTCGATGGGATGGAATACCTTGTTGCTCTGAAGATGAGTTTTATATTTACTATAAGCCCCAGGTTCAAAACTAAGCAAGACTGGCCCATTTATTGTGTTCTTTCCCCTCAGCTTGTCTCTTGTTCTCTTTTTGTCTCTATGTACACCATATAAAAGATGCTAAATAGAGTTATTTGTTGTGTGTGTAAGTACTGGAAATGCAGGAATAGTCTAATAATAGGAAAAGTGTCACTTAAATTTCTTCCTCCATATTGCTCTCAGGCAGCATCCCACACGCTTGTTGCCTTACGCCCCTCACTACTTAGAAGCTGATGCAGTTTTGTAATGTTCTCTGTACATAATTTGTGAAGTGCTTTGGGATGAAAAGTACCCTCTAAATGTAGGACGTTATTATAGTGCACTTTGCTTCAATGGGGAAGCTGCATCAGGAAGATTGTTTTATTGGGTTATCTCCTAGGTAACTGTAATTCACTGTAATGATAGTGACTAGCACTCTTTAAATGGGACAGTAGTGACACAACTGCAGTTTAATGGGGGTAAAATTAGATAGTGCCAAGATTGGTAATGGTGATTAACCATGTACTAGATGGATACAAAATTATAAGCTCTGGCTTCTTAATACACATACATTTCCAATTCAATATTAGAGGTTATATTTTCCAAGAATCGCAGGAGGTTTTGCTAACAATAAGAAGTTATTGCACTATCACATTTAAGCCTCTACATTTCAATTGCATCTTAAAATATCTAAATCATTGTACTACTTCCAAGTTAAATGTCACAGGAAAATGCTTTGTTGTATATATTTTATATATATAGATGTAGCAATCACAAGGTAATTAGCACCTCAATTCAGCAAAGCAAATAAGGAAAACTTCACTTTTTATTTCTAGAGGACAATTCACACATTTGAAATTCATGTTTGCATATTATGATGAGAAGCCTGTGGATAATCAGATGCCATATTCCTCCTCCCACTGAACCACTACACCAACGCAAACTTCTACTTTCTCTCACTTGTGCATAACACCCCTTCTTTATCCCTCCTGTAACAACTCATTTTAAAAGGCCTTTAGCTGAGCAGCAATCTATCTTTGCCAACTTCACATATGATGCCTAAGAAATGGGTCACTGAAAACAGACAACAGGTTTTACCACATATTTTAAGGGATACCAGACTAAAGTCAAACAACTTGTTCCTGATTACTACTACCTGTCCCTATCAGCACCAGGGAACACAGTCTTTTGTTACCTTCCAGACTACAGCAACAGGGCAGTGTTCTGGCAACTGCTGGATTTTTTGCTATTGCTCGAAAAACATAAACATATCTAGGCAACAGAAGTAATTTGTCACCTGGCACAATGAAGAAAGATTACTGTGTGATAGTGAGGAAGCTGAGAAACATGTCAGTAAAATGTAGGCTGTTGCCACAATTGCAGCCATGCTACAGGATATACTGGCAGCTAGATGAAATAATATATACAGAGACATTTCTAACAATCATGTGACAGCATCCTGGAAAGCTTCCCATCTAGTGCAAGACTCTAATGATCCTCCTCCATATCCTGAGTGCCACACAGAACTTGAAAAATGCATTCCAGGTGCTCTCCTGGACTGTCTATTAATTCTCGTAGTTCTTTGTCTGGGGGAAAAAAAAGTGGCCCTAGAATTGGAACAAAGGTTAAATCTTATAATGGTGCTGGAGGAGTTTAAATAACCGAAGCATCTAAACCCAGTTATTTATCCACCTGTGTGCAATTCTGATTACCAGAATTTGATATTTATGACATGTAAAGACACAAGAAGAGGAAAGCAAGGTGTCTTGCAAAGAGAAGCTTACAGTAGAATTCAAATGCCCAAATTTGAAGTTTTTAAGGTTTTGAGTGTGAGCTAGTCAAATTATGTGTCCTTACAGTAAATGGAGAGAAAAGAGAAACAGGCATTTCTAGGGACAATAAATATCAGCATAAGATATTAAATAAGCATTTATATTTGTAAATTAGATTAGACAAATACCAGTATTAATCATCTCATATGATTCTACTCAGTTCAGAGGAGCCAAATCCAACACAAAATGAATTGATAAGAATACAAGCAGAATGGAAAATCTGTCTGTAACACTCAAAAATGAATGCTTTATATATATATCCTTACCAAGAATATTTAAAAAATATTAGCTGAGCTGGGGAAATAAAGTGATTATATGAAGAATTGCACAAATACACATAATTATCTGTGTTTAATAATGATGCAGAATGTATATGTACTTACATGCCTTGTCTCATTTTATTTAAAGTTTTTACAAAGAGAATGTTTCAGATCTGGGGACTCATTTATATATATAATTTATATTATATATTTATATATATATATATATATAATATATATATATATATATATTTATATATAATAAGCAGACTGTGAAGGCTTCCAGCACCTGCTGGAACTCATGTAATGTATATTTGACCTTTGTTTGCTTACATACTTGGTCTGGCTTCGGTAGAGTTAATTGTCTTTGTAGCAAACCATGTGGTGCTGTATTTTGGATCTGTGACTACAACAGTCTTGGTATAACACCAGTGTGTTGGCTATGAATGAACAGTGTTTGCACAGCATCAAAGCTTCTCCTTTTTCCCACTCCATCCCTCTGTCCCCATCCATTACCCTTCCACCAGTGAGTCGGTTTGGGGTTGGCAAAAGGCTGTGAGGAGGTATAGCTGAGACAGATGACCACAACTGGGCAAAAGGATAACCCATACCATACAACATCATGCTCAGGAATAAAAACTGAGGAAAATAAGGAAGGGGAAATGTTCATGGTTATAGCTTTTGTCTTCCCAGGCAACTGTTACGCGTGCTAAGGCTTTGCTTTCCAGGAAGGAACTAAACATTTGCCTGATGATGGGAAGTAAGGAATAAAAACCCTTCTTTGCTCTATTGGAGTGCAAGGGTCTTGATTTCTATTAAAACTATTAAACTGTCTTTATCTCTATCCTTGAGTCCTCTTGACTTCCTTCTATTTACTCCTCATCCCACAGGAGAGCGGATTGAGTGAATGGCTGTGTGGGTGTTTGGATGCTGGTTGGGGTCAAATGACCACAACTTAATATCACACTTTCTAAGAAATCTAATAAAGGAAAGAAGATTGTTTCATAAAATCTCTTTTTTGCCCCCCTGTGACAAACTTTCAGTGAAAATAAAGGTATAAATCATTGAAGCAGAATATTAACTACTGACAAGAGTCTCTGACAATATAAATTGACAGGTCTCAACAACAAATAATAAAGCTTTGCCAAGCCGTAATAGCTGAGAATCTGGCCCATTATAATCTTCTCTTAAGGAATTTGCATTGTGATTACTTTAGCCTCTATCTGAGAAACAGAGGAAGTATTTTGTGATTTGCAAGAAGACTTAATGAATTGAAGATTAAACCACTGACAGACGTTGCTTGAGATCAGAATGTTTTACCAAATTACTGTTACTCTGCTGTCACTAACTCTATAAAGAAGCAGACACTGACTTATTGCAAATATTATGTATTTCAGGGGAAAATTGGACCTAAGCTCGGGGCTCCGTTTTTGTCTGAGAATAACGCAACAAAAACATTTTTGAGGCTACATCAGGCTTTCTGAAGTAAGATGAAAAAAAAAGTCATTTTGAACCTAAGGCAGTTTTTAAATGTGCTTGATCTGATTTCATTTGTTTTATAGGAATGAACAAGGACAAATTTATCTGTAGTGGGGCCATTCTCAGTGAAAACAACAGATACAGGGCTCCAGAATGTAAGGGACCTGCCAAAGAGGATGTGGGTGAAGGTCCATTCAAGTGGTTGCCTAGGACGTATCAGTAAGCCCCATGCATTATGACTGCCTCAGTGAAGAAAAAAAGGTGGGTAATTGTCATAGGCGATTCCCTTCTGAGGGGAACAGAGGGCCCGATCTGCCGACCGGACCCGTCCCACAGGGAAGTCTGCTGCCTCCCTGGGGCCCGGGTTAGGGATGTTGCTAGGAAACTCCTTGGTCTGGTGCGGCCTTCTGATTATTACCCCCTCTTGGTAGTGCAGGTTGGCGGGGACGAGATAGCAGAGAGAAGTCCCAAGGCCGTCAAAAGGGACTTCAGGGCACTGACGTGACTGGTTGAGGGATCAGGGGCGCAGGTGGTGTTTTCCTCAATCCCGTCAGTGTCAGGGAAGAGCACTGAAAGGGGCAAAAAAGCTCACCTGATGAACAGGTGGCTCGGGGACTGGGGTCATCTGTCAAATTTTGGTTTCTTTGATCACGGGGAAGTTTACACTGCACTGGGCCTGTTGGTGACAGACAGAGTCCAGCTGTCTCAAAGGGGAAAACAGGATTCTTGGCCACGAGCTGGAGGGCTCATTGAGAGGGCTTTAAACTAGGTTTGAAGGGGGAAGGGGACACAGCCCAGCTCACTAGGGATGAGCCCAGGCTTGGCATGCCAGGGTCAGGGGTGAGATTGACAGCCCAGCTCAAGTATCTCTATACCAACGCACGTAGCATGGGCAATAAACAGGAGGAGCTGGAAGCCATTATACAGCAGGACAGCTACGACTTGGTCACCATCACGGAAACGTGGTGGGATAACTCGCATGACTGGCATGCTGTCATGGATGGCTACACACTCTTTAGGAAAGAAAGACCAAGAAGGAGAGGTGGTGGAGTTGCTCTGTATGTGAAGGAGCAACTGGAATGCATGGAGCTTTGCCCTGGGGGCAGAAGAAGCAGTTGAGAGCCTATGGGTTAGAATTAAGGGACAGCCTCATATGGGTGATGTTATTGTGGGTGTGTACTACAGGCCACCTGACCAGGAGGAGGAAGTTAATGAGGACCTCTACAGGCAGGTGCAAGCAGCCTCACAGTCACAGGCCCTGGTTCTCATGGGGGACTTCAACCACACTGACATCAGCTGGGAAGACCACACAACTAGGCATTCGCAATCCAGGAGGTTCCTGCAGAGCATCGATGATAACTTTCTGATGCAAGTGGTGGAGGAACCAACAAGGAAAGGTGCTGTGCTGGACCTTGTACTAACGAACAAGGAGGGACTGGTGGAGGATGTGAAGGTCGGAGGTAGACTCAGCTGCAGTGACCATAAAATGGTGGAGTTCAGGATCCTGTGTGAAGGAAGCAGGGCGATAAGTAGGATCAAAACCTTGGACCTCAGGAGGGCTAACTTTGGCCTCTTCAAGGAGCTACTGAGAGGAATCCCGTGGGCCAGGGCTCCCAAAGGCAGGGGGGTCCAAGAGTGCTGGTCGCTGTTGAAACATCACTACCTCCATGCTCAGGAGCGGTGCATCCCCCTGAGAAAGACATCTAGCAAAGGAGGCAGGAGACCTGCATGGTTGAACAGGGAGCTTCTAGCGGAGATCAGGTGGAAGAGAAAGGTCCATAAAGGGTGGAAAGAGGGACAGACCACTTGGGAAGAGTACAGGAATGTTCTCAAAGCATGCAGGGATGCCACGAGGAAGGCCAAGGCCCACCTGGAATTGAAGTTGGCAAGGGATGTCAAAAACAACAAGAAGGACTTCTTCAACTACACCATCAGCAAAAGGAAGAGTAGGGAAAATGTGGGGCCTCTGCTGAATGAGGCAGGTGTCCTGGTGACGGAGTATGCGGACAAGGAAGAGCTACTCAATGCATTCTTTGCTTCAGTCTTCAGTGCCAAGGCAGGCCCTCAGGAATCCCAGGCCCTGGAGGCAATAAAAGAAGCCTGGAAAAAGGATGACTTTCCCTTGGTCGAGGAGGACTGTGTGAGGAATTGCTTAGGCAATCTGGATGCGCATAAAACCATGGACCCCAAAGGAGTGCACCCACGAGTGCTGAGGGAGCTGGCGGATGTCGTTGCTGAGGCACTCTCCATCATCTTTGAGAGGTCCTGGAGAACAGGAGAGGTGCCCGAGGACTGGAGAAAGGCCAATGTCACTCCAATCTTCACAAAAGGCAAGAAGGAGGACCCAGGGAACTACAGGCCGGTCAGCCTCACCTCCATCCCGGGAAAGGTGATGGAGCAGCTGATCCTGGAGGCCATCATGAAGCAAATGGAGGAAAAGAAGGTTATCATGAGTAGTCAACACGGATTCACCAAGGGGAAACCATGCTTGACCAATCTAATAGCTTTCTATGATGACATGACTGGCTGGGTAGATGAGGGGAGAGCCATGGATGTTGTCTACCTTGACTTCAGCAAGGCTTTCGACACTGTCTCCCATAATATCCTCCTAGGGAAGCTCAGGAAGTATGGGCTAGATGAGTGGTCGGTGAGGAGGATTGAGGACTGGCTGAATGGCAGAACTCAGAGGGTTGTCATCATCGGCTCTGAGTCTAGTTGGAGACCGGTAACTAGTGGTGTCTCCCAGGGGTCAGAACTGGGTCCAGTCTTGTTCAACTTCTTCATCAATGACTTGGATGAAGAGTTAGAATGTACCCTCAGCAAGTTTGCTGATGACACAAAGCTGGGAGGACTGGTGGACACAACAGAAGGGTGTGCTGCTGTTCAGCGTGACCTGAACAGGCTGCAGTGTTGTGCAGAGGGGAACCTCATGAGGCTTAACAAGGGCAAGTGCAGGGTCCTGCACCTGGGGAGGAACAACCCCATGCACCAGTACAGGCTTGGGGCGGACCTGCTGGAGAGCAGCTCTGTGGAGAGGGACCTGGGTGTCCTTGTGGATGACAAATTCACCCTGAGCCAGCAGTGTGCCCTGGTGGCCAAGAAGGCCAATGGGATCCTGGGATGCATTAGTAAGAGTGTGGCCAGCAGTTTGAGGGAGGTTCTCCTTCCCCTCTACACTGCTCTAGTGAGGCCCCATCTGGAGTAGTCTGTCCAGTTCTGGGCTCCCCATTGCAAGAAAGATAAGGAGCTACTGGAGAGATTCCAGCGGAGGGCTACGAGGATGGTGAGGGGACTGGAGCATCTCCCCTATGAGGAAAGTCTGGGGGAGCTGGGCTTGTTTAGCCTGGAGAAGAGAAGGCTGAGAGGGCACCTTATAAATGTTTATAAATATCTGAAGGGTGGGTGTCAGGAGGATGGGGCCAAGCTCTTTTAAGTAGTGCCCAGCGACAGGGCAAGGGGAAACCGGCACAAACTGAAGCATAGGAAGTTCCTTCTGAACATTGGAAGAACTCTTTCACTCCGAGGGTGACGGAGCAATAGAACAGGCTGCTCAGGGAGGTTGTGGAGTCTCCTCTGGAGATATTCAAGACCTGCCTGGACAAGGTCCTCTACAGCCTGCTATAGGTAACCCTGCTTCGGCAGGGGTTTGGACTAGATGACCCACAGAGGTCCCTTCACAGAATTATAGAATCACAGAATCTTCAGGGTTGGAAGGGACCTCTGTGGGTCATCTAGTTGAAGTCCCTTCCAACCCCGAACGTTCTGTGATTCTGTGAAATATTATTATTATTATAGATATATTATAATTATGTTATTATTATTTCATTAATATTTGAACTAAGATTTTGTTCAGATATTGATCAGAGTTCAGGGGGAGTTAGCTTTATCTTTTTCTTTTTTTTTTTATGAGGTGATCACAAAATAAATTCCGAAATACATAATTCTGTACCTCTATGCATATGGTTCATAGAATTACATTTTTAGAATTGAGCTAATAGCTATGGTTAAAGACAAAATCATAAAGAAACAAACAGTGTAGCTCTTGATATAGTACTCTTATTTTAGGTTTTTTTCCATACTTTTCTTTGTAACTCCAAAGGGTCAAAATATTTGCTAAGTATCCTTGTGTCTTTTTACTTTAAAAAACATACAACGCATCCTGTAGCAACAACAAGTAACAGATGTGGTAAAACTATTTCACTGTAATAGTAAACTAACATCAGAGCTGTCTAGGTAAAAGCAAAAGAAGTGAACATATAGCATGATTATGCTGTTGGTTTTGTTAGTAGTCTATGCAGAAGAATAGTGTTGAACAAGAGATATGCCCTTTTTCCTAAACCAGTAACAAAAAACTCATAAAACAGAAGGCAGTGTCACAGTGAAATATACTGCTTTATGGCATCAAAACCACAGGAGGCAGAGGTGAGGGCACTATAGATCTTTGCTACTGAACACATATTGTATAGCAATCTAGCAACACAATAAATTGTAGGTGGTTTAATAACTATTGATTACCCATTGTTAATTAATACATCCACTTTATCAGCTGAAATGAAAAATTTGTCAGCTCAATGCTGTTGTCTTTGGTGGGAGACGGAATCATCATGAGTGGTTCTGCTGTCTCTTTCTAAGGGAAGCTACTGTCTCTCAGAGTGTGAGTACAACAGGCCTAAGAATTGAACTCAGCTACCTTTTACATACACATGGGAAATATAGACTTTATCAGAATATGTATATTTGGAAAGGCATTGAAATCTCCCTAGTTTCAGGTCACCTTGTCCTGTTTTTGAATCAGATGTTTTCATATCAACAGCATTATCACTTTAGTAAGCTAACACCCTAAGCACCCCCTGAAAAACCTATATATATCAACAGGAAAAGATAATCTTTATGTGAAACACACAGATGTTTCACAGAGGGTGGAAGCAGGGACAGGTGTGTTGGGAAGGGTATAGGGATGCTTCCCGGTTGCATAGGGATGAGGTCAAGAGGGCCACGGCACAGCTGGAGCTGAACTTGACAAGAGATGATAAGAATAACAAGAAGAGCTTCTACAGGTATGTCAGCCAGAAAAGGAAGATTAAAGAAAGTGTACCCTCCCGATGAACAAGAATGGCAACCTCATATCAACAGATGAGGAGCAGGCTGAGGTACTCAACAACAGTTTTGCTTCAGTCTTCACTGGCAACCTCTCTCCCCACCCCTCCCCATTTGATGGAATGAAGATGGGGACCAGGGGTGTAAAGCCCTTCCCATTGTAAGAGAAGACTAGGTTCAGGATCACCTGAGGAACCTGAAAACACATAATTCTATGGGATCTGACAAGATGCATCCCAGAGTCCTGAGGGAATTGGCTGATGTAGTTGCCAAGTCACTCTCCATGAAATTTGAAAGGCTACGGCAGTCAGGTGAAGACCCTGGTGACTGGAAGAAGGGAAACATTGTGCCTGTTTTCAAAAAGGGTAGAAAGGAGGACCCTGGGAACTACCAACCTCTGTGCCTGGCAAGACCATGGAACAGCTCCTCCTAGAAGCTATACTAAGGCACTTGGAGAACATTTGATTTGAGACAGGCAGCATTGCTTCAGCAAGAGCAAGTCCTGCCTGACCAACCATGTGGCTTTCTATGATGGTGTGACTACATTGCTGGACAAGGGGAGAACTATGTATGTGATCTATCTGGACTTCACTAAAGCCTGCGACACAGTCCCCCACAACATCCTTCTCTCTAAATTGGAGAAATATGGATTCGACAGGTGGACTGTTCGGTGACTAAGAAATTGGTTGGAAGGACTCAACCAGACGATAGCGGACGATGGCTCCATATCCAAATGGATGCCTTTGACAAGTCATGTTCTGTACTGGGACCGGTGCTGTATAACTTTTTCATCAATGGCATAGACAGCGAGGTCGAGTGCACCCTTAGCAAGTTTGCAGATGACACCAAGCGGAGTGGTGCAGCTGAGATACCAGAAGGACGGGATGCCATCCAGGGGGACCTGGACAAGCTGGAGAAGTGGGCCTGTGTGAACCTCATGAGGTTCAACAAGGCCAAGTGCAAGGTCCTACACCTGGGTTGGGGTAATCCCTGGTATCAATACAGGTTGGGGGATGAAAGGATCGAGAGCAGCCCTGCCGAGAGGGACTTGGGAGTACTGATAGACGAAAGGCTGGACATGAGCTGGCAATGTGCGCTGGCAGCCCAGAGGGCCAACCGTCTCCTGGGCTGCATCAAGAGAAGCGTGGCCAGCAGGTCGAGAGAGGTGATACTGCCCCTCTACTCTGCTCTGGTGAGACCTCACCTGGAGTACTGCATTCAGCTCTGGAGCCCTCAGCACAAGAAGGACATGGAACTGTTGGAGCGGGTCCAAAGAAGGGCTACAAAAATGATGTGAGGGCTGGAGCACCTCTCTTATGAGGACAGGCTGAGAGAGTTGGGCTTGTTCAGCCTGGTGAAGAGAAGGCTGTGGGGAGACCTCATTGCAGCCTTTCAGTGCTTAAAGGGAGCCTATAGGAAAGATGGGGACAATCTTTTTAGTAGAGACAACAGTGACAGGACGAGGGGTAATGGTTTTAAACTAAAACAGGGTAGGTTTAGGCTAGATATAAGAAAGCGATTCTTTACAAAGAGGGTTGTGAAACACTGGAACGGTTTGCCAGAGAGGTAGTGGAGGCCCCATCCCTGGAAACATTCAAGACCAGGTTGGACAGGGCTCTGAGCAACCTGATCTAGTTAGCGGCGTCCCTGCTCGCTCGGGGGGGGCTTTGGACTAGATGACCTCTAGGGGTCGCTTCTGACCCAAAACTTTGTATGATTCTATGATTCTATGAAGAAGTCTATAAGTCACTTCATCATGAGGCACAGGGCTGTGTTAGCCTAGGCAGTCCTGTGTCAAGATATTGGCACAGCTTCAGCTCTGTTTGACAGGTTTTGTAGCTGGGTTACCAGGAGTGAGAAGTCAGGGATGAAAAGGTATAGATCTTTTTAAATAATTCATCCACACAGCTAAGATAGGTCGGATAAATAAATCATGTAAACTATACTTCAGCTTATTCCACAAATAATGGAAAAGAGAAAAAGGAACCAGATTCTTAAGGATTCATATCTTGTCCTTAGGTCTTCCTAAAAGCCATCTGGTGTGAGCCTATAAACTAAAATGAAAACTGACTTTTTTTGCAAGGATGAACACAAGTTAAATTCGCTTGAAGTGCTGAAATCTTTTTCTTAAGGTGAATTTTTGCCAATAGTATATTTTGTTTTGATCTGGTTTTGCAATACTACTTTGACTTGAACCCAAATACTATCAATTGATCACTACTGCTGAAAGTCTGCTGTGGAAGCAAAGTAAGCCAGTTCTAAACACAGAAAATAAAAGTGGACTGTCTACCCAGGCTCAATATGAACAGTTAGGAGCAAAGTGATATGTTTGATTCTTATGTCAGTAAAGTAATGACAAGTTTTCTAGTATTCTGTTTTTTACTTGGAAGTGCAGAAGTATTTGAAGGAGTTATTTAAACTGGTGTGCATTCTTAAGTATACAGAAAAAAAGCCTTTTCGTGGGACTAGTGGTATTGCTTTTCCTTCCGTTTGCTTCTGGTCCTGGGCAGCATTCTGTAGCTGACTCTACTTGAGCGGGGAGGGGAGTAGATATCAACTTCAGTGATACTGTGATTCTGTGAACAGTCTAAATATTTGGTCTCTGGTGGACAGTACTATCAGCAAAGGGGAATTGCACCAGTCACACATAAAATATGCATTTTAATTTAGGGAAAATTTAAGAAAAATTCATAACTGGAGAGAGCGACCTAATAATGAAAGTGTTGGCAGTGGATGCTAACAGCAGAGTTGGTTTGTTGTATAGACTTAAAGCATGTTTAGCTACTATACATAGTCTATCTAAAGCAGCTATAAAGTATATCAATGACAACAGTTTTGGTTCTATTTTGTTTTGTTTTTTTCACTGAAAGAAATTTGAACAAGAAAATGAAAGTGCATTTTCATGTGCTTTCTTGAATTGGAGCTTAGGTAGGGTGAAAAATGTGGGGTAAGAAATATTGAATGAAGGACAGGCAAGTTAACATTTTGTCAATTCTCTCTCCCCTCAGTGGTGTGGGAATAGTTAAAGAAATGTTCATAGCTCATTCTTAGATATATTCTTGAGAGATTAAGAATCTTTTTCTATTTAAATCATGTTGTGTCTGTTGCAAGATATGTTGAATGTTATTTCCCTGAAGAATAATCTGAAAATAAATATACTAATAATATCCTGTAGGGAAAAAAAATAGAAAAGAGATGGATAATAATGAACTAAAGAAATGCACATGGATAAAATGTGTCCTTTGTTAATTATAAATTTTTTAAATGAATAGGTCTAATTCAGATAGGAAATCAGACACTATTTAGAAGGTGTTCTCAAATGAAAAATGTTTTAACTGAAAACAATAATTAAATTAATCTAATACAAAAATATCTAAAATATATTTTTGTTTTCTATAATTATCTGGAGATCATCTTCATACTGTTCATAGGCTGAAATAATTATTGTTAAATCAAGCAGTTAAACTAATACTCTAAATCACCTAGATAATTCCTCTGGAAAATAGAAAATCTTTTATGTCATTGTGTATACTAAAATATTAGACTACCTTTTTCCATACATGGTTATTAAATAATCTTGCAGCTACATGATCTCACTACCTGCACGAATCTCTCCATGAGTACTACTTTGAGGATTTTTACTACATATGCATCAGTAATACAAAACAAAAACAAAAAAAGAAAAAGCTTTCTATATTATATAGATGATTCTGTTATCATTATTATTTATACAATGATTTGTGCTATTTTTATAGTAGTCTTACATTATGGACTGTCTCTGGAGACACTAGGTTTTTTTTTCTGATTCTATTGAATAAAAGATAATGTGTGTCAGGATTTTGCATCTGTGGTTCTAGAGTACTGCAGTCTAATAGTGAATGACTTTCTCTATAAAACATTTCCACATTCTGCTGCTATCTTCTTACGTTTCTTAACTCCGATTGAAGTGCTATGCTGCATACTGAGACTGATGTCTAAGAATCTTGATTATTCTAAAACATACAGTGCTACACAATTTAGAGCTTCCACACACTTGTTGCTTTGTTTCAGATAATACCTAAATATGGAGCTCTTCATTTACCAGTGTAATAGATTCTGTGCAGTTCAGGGCGGGGAGATAGAACAGAAATTTCTTTTATTGATCAAAACATAACTGTGTTGCAGATTTAGTAATCCCTTTAGATGTGAATTATTCAGCAAAAATGATCAATGACAAACATCATTGGAGTTAGACATTCCAAAAGAAAGATTAACTTCTAAGCTCGTGTGAATCAGTTGTCGTCATAACTTATTATGTAATAATGTGTCATTGGAAATGGAAAATATTCTGAACAACGTGTGGTAAATTTGCAGTTCCTCTTCTTGATAATAGAAATATTACAAAGGTGCAGCTGACAATAGTTTAAAAAGCAAAGCATTCAGCACTTGACCTATTTTGTTTTATTTTACTTAACAGTCCTGAACTACGTTGCTATAACACTATAGAAGAAGGTACAGGAGGAAAAAATGTTGGTGGGCTTTTATATATATTTATCAATAACTGTTTCAGAAGACCAAGTCCATCTAAAATTCTACCAATATAGATGTATACTGACTATCTTTTCAGATTTAGCAGGAACAATTTTAGTTTAATATAGTGTCCCAAAGTGACAGCACAATTTAAAATCAATGCAAAATTAGGATATTTGGTACACCTAGGTCAGGCTTTGCCTCTGTTCCAAGAAAGAAAGGAAGAAAGGAAGAAAGGAAGAAAGGAAGGAAGAAAGGAAGGAAGAAAGGAAGGAAGAAAGGAAGGAAGAAAGAAAGGAAGAAAGGAAGAAAGGAAGAAAGGAAGAAAGGAAGAAAGAAAGGAAGAAAGGAAGAAAGGAAGAAAGGAAGAAAGAACGAAAGGAAGAAAGAACGAAAGGAAGAACGAAAGGAAGAAAGAAAGGAAGAAAGAAAGAAAGAAAGGAAAGAAAGAAAGAAAGAAAGAAAGAAAGAAAGAAAGAAAGAAAGAAAGAAAGAAAGAAAGAAAGAAAGAAAGAAAGAAAGAAAGAAAGAAAGAGAAAGAAAAAGAAAGAAAGAAAGAAAGAAAGAAAGAAAGAAAGAAAGAAAGAAAGAAAGAAAGAAAGAAAGAAAGAAAGGAAGAAAGGAAGAAAGGAAGAAAGGAAGAAAGGAAGGAAGAAAGGAAGAAAGGAAGAAAGGAAGAAAGGAAGAAAGGAAGGAAGAAAGGAAGAAAGGAAGAAAGGAAGAAGGAAAGAAGGAAAGAAGGAAAGAAAGAAAGAAAGAAAGAAAGAAAGAAAGAAAGAAAGAAAGAAAGAAAGAAAGAAAGAGAGAGAGAGAAAGAAAGAAAGAAAGAAAGAAAGAAAGAAAGAAAGAAAGAAAGAAAGAAAGAAAGAAAGAAAGAAAGAAAGAAAGAAAGAAAGAAAGAAAGAAAGAAAGAAAGAAAGAAAGAAAGAAAGAAAGAAAGAAAGAAAGAAAGAAAGAAAGAAAGAAAGAAAGAAAGAAAGAAAGAAAGAAAGAAAGAAAGAAAGAAAGAAAGAAAGAAAGAAAGAAAGAAAGAAAGAAAGAAAGAAAGAAAGAAAGAAAGAAAGAAAGAAAGAAAGAAAGGAAAGAAAGAAAGAAAGAAGGAAGGCAGGTCCTTGCTTTGCCCCTTTAGAATTAAAACCTTGTTTTGTAGTCATTTCTGATGTGAAACTGGTTTAGTCCAGCTCATTATGCTACCAGCTGGAACACCCTATTTCGTTAGAGGAGCATAGAAAATTGAGGCTGATGCAGTGAAGAATTGAGGTTAATATCCATAAATCATTCCACTTCTACTTTGTGCTGTACTGCCTGGTGCAGAATTCATGTTCACTATGCAAGCAGTTGTTAACATGTCATCTTAGTAGTAGTGCATGATAAGATATTAACCTGCTTTTCTTGTGGCAGGGTGGACAATGTTTTAATTCAGATACTGTAGTGCAAACATGGAAGAAGTAATCACAGATTTAGTTACGCCCAGGATTCACATTAAAAAAAAGAAAAAAAAAGTTGAAATTACTCAGTACTGAGAATACCTCTTCTAATACTCTTTATTTACCTTTGTATTTTTATTTGGGGTAGTAGGATGGCCGTCTCAGATGTCCTGTGAAGAGTGTCATATATGTAATTCTAGGAAGTAGCCAAAGGCAAAATTCTCCAACTGTGCCCCATTTGCTCCACAGAGCTATCAATTATTGCAGGTCTATAACAAATACAAGTGAGAATTGATCTATTCTGGAAAATATATATGTAAACAGAAACCAACCCATAGTGGGGCACTTGTAATACTTTTGATCAGATGATGTGATAAACCTGATGTCTGTTTTACACAGCGGTGAAAACATGCAAAGTGGAAAGGTGATATATGGCTACCTTTGGTTATTACTCAAACACACCTACTTAATGCAAGTCAGTTAGCTTGGAAATCAAATATACTTTGTCATGGAGCTTCATCAGATATTTTGGCTGGGATAGAGTTACTTTTCTTCACAGTAGCATGTATGGTGCTGTGTTTTAGGTGTGTGAAGAAAACAGTGTTGATGATACACCAATGTTTTCATTATTGCTGAAGAGTGCTTGCACAGCATCATGTTTGTCATGTCAACCCCCTACTGAGGTGGTAAGTAGTTGGGACTGGCCAGGAAGCTGGAAGGGGACATAGCTGGGTTAGCTGACTCCAACTAACCACAGTCAGTTGACCCAAATTCCATACCACATGAAGTTGTGCTCAGCAGTAAAGCTAGAGGCGAAGAAGGAGGAAAGTGGGGACATTTGGAGTTATGGCATCTTTCTGCCCAAGTAAATGTTGCATATAATGAAGCCCTGCTTTTCTTGGAAATGGCTAAACATGTGCCTGACAACAGGAAGTAGTTAATTATTTTGCTTTGCTGGCAAGTGCAGCTTTTGGTCTAACCTCTTAAAAATACTTCAACCCCTGTGTTTACTCCCTTTTACCCTTCCTATTCTATTCCACATCCCAAAGAGGGGAGTGGGCAAGTAACTGTGTGGAGATTAGCTGCCTACTGGGGTTGAAGCACAGCACGCTCCAAAAAAGAGGTAATTAAGTCCTTAATGCTTCAGTCTCTTACATGCGTGAAAAGAAAATAGTATGTGGAAGTCATCTCTTCACTGCTACAGACTGTAAGACAAACTCCTCTACAGCACACCAGCAAGGACATAGATTTCAGTTGCTATAGTTAAACTTCTCTCCATGCAGTTACCTTATTTGAGATTGGAAATACCATCACTGTGCCTCTAGAACAAAATAAAAACGTAACTGTTCATGGGAAAATTATGCTTTCAGTACTTGTAATTAATTGAAATAATCACTGTGAATGTACAGTGAAGTTTAAATATTAACAAACCTGACCAGGAGGAGGAAATTGATGAGGCCTTCTACAGGCAGGTGCAAGCAGCTTCACAATCACAGGCCCTGGTTCTCATGGGGGACTTCAACCACACTGACATCAGCTGGGAAGATCACACAGCTAGGCATTCGCAATCCAGGAGGTTCCTGCAGAGCATCGATGATAACTTTCTGATGCAAGTGGTGGAGGAACCAACAAGGAAAGGTGCTGTGCTGGACCTTGTATTAACAAACAAGGAGGGACTGGTGGAGGATGTGGAGGTCGGAGGTAGACTCGGCTGCAGTGACCACGAAATTGTCGAGTTCGGGATCCTGTGTGAAGGAAGCAGGGCGATAAGTAGGATCAAAACCTTGGACCTCAGGAGGGCTAACTTTGGCCTCTTCAAGGAGCTACTGAGAGGAATCCCGTGGGCCAGGGCTCCCAAAGGCAGGGGGGTCCAAGAGTGCTGGTCGCTCTTTAAATTTCACTTCCTCCATGCTCAGGAGTGGTGCATTGCCCTGAGAAAGAAATCGAGCAAAGGAAGCAGGAGACCTGCATGGTTGAACAGGGAGCTTCTAGCGGAGATCAGGTGGAAGAGAAAGGTCCATGGAATGTGGAAAGAGGGGCGGGCCACATGGAAAGAGTACAGGAATGTGGTCAGAGCGTGCAGGGATGCGACGGGGAAGGCCAAGGCCCACCCGGAATTGAAGCTGGCAAGGGATGTCAAAAACAACAAGAAGGACTTCTTCAACTACATCAGCAGCAAAAGGAAGGCTAGGAACAATGTGGGGCCACTGCTGAATGAGGCGGGTGTCCTGGTGACGGAGTATGCGGACAAGGCATAGCTACTCAATACCTTCTTTGCTTCAGCCTTCAGTGCCAAGGCAGGACATCAGGAATCTCAGGCCCCGAAGATAAGAGAGGAAGCCTGAAGAGAGGATGACTTTCCCTTGGTCGAGGAGGACTGTGTGAGGGATCGCTTAAGATTTCTGGACGTCCACAAATCCATGGGCCCTGAAGGAATACACAAATGAGTGCTGAGGGAGCTGGCGGATGTCAGTGCTGAGCCACTCTCCATCGTCTTTGAGAGGTCCTGGAGGACAGGAGAGGTGCCCGAGGACTGGAGAAAGGCCAATGTCACTCCAATCTTCAAAAGGGGCAAGAAGGAGGACCCAGGGAACTACAGGCCGGTCAGCATCACCTCCATCCCGGGAAAGGTGATGGAGCAGCTTACCCTGGAGGTCATCAACAAGCAAATGGAGGAAAAGAAGGTTATCAGGAGTAGTCAGCATGGATTCACCAAGGGGAAATCATGCCTGACCAATCTAATAGCTTTCTAGAATGGCATGACTGGCTGTGTAGATGAGGGGAGAGCCATGGATGTTGTCTACCTTGACTTCAGCAAGGCTTTTGACACAGTCTCCCATAATATCCTCCTAGGGAAGCTGAGGAAGTGTGGGCTGGATGAGTGGTAGGTGAGGTGGACTGAGAACTGGATGAATGGCAGAACTCAGAGCGTTTTCATCAGTGGTGCTGAGTCTAGTTGGAGACCAGTAACTAGTGGTGTCCCCCAGGGGTCAGTACTGGGCCCAGCCTTGTTCAACTTCTTCATCAACGACCTGGATGAAGAGTTAGAATGTACCCTCAGCAAGTTTGCTGATGACACCAAACTGGAAGCTGTGGTAGACACAACAGAAGGCTGTGCTGCCATTCAGCGTGACCTGAATAGGCTGGAAAGTTGGGCAGAGAGGAACCTGATGAGGTTCGACAAAAGACAAGTGCAGGGTCCTGCACCTGGGGAGGAGCAACCCCATGCACCAGTACAGGCTTGGGGCTGCCATGCTGGAGAGCAGCTCTGCAGAGATGGACCTGAGTGTCCTGGTGGATGACAAATTCACCCTGAGCCAGCAGTGTGCCCTGGCTGCCAAGAAGGCCAATGGCATCCTGGGGTGCATTAGGAGGAGTGTGGCCAGCAGGTCGAGGGAGGTTCTCCTCCCCCTCTACTCTGCCCTAGTGAGGCCCCATCTGGAGTAGTCTGTCCAGTTCTGGGCTCCCCAGTTCAAGAAAGATGAAGAGCTACTGGAGAGAGTCCAGCGGAGGGCTACAAGGATGGTGAGGGGACTGGAACATCTCTCCTAAGAGGAGAGGCTGAGGAAGCTGGGCTTGTTCAGCCTGAAGAAGAGAAGGCTGCGAGGGGACCTAATATATACTTACAAATACCTGGAGGGTGGGTGTCAGGAGGATGGGGCCAAGGTCTTTTCAGTAGTGCCCAGTGACAGGACAAGGGGCAATGGGCACAAACTGAAGCACAGGAAGTTCCATCTGAACATGAGGAAGAACTTCTTCCCTCTGAGGGTGATGGAGCCCTGGAACAGGCTGCCCAGGGAGGTTGTGGAGTCTCCTTCTCTGGAGATATTCAAGACCCGCCTGGAGAAGGTCCTGTGCAGCCTACTTTAGGACACCGTGCTTCAGCAGGGGAGCTGGACTAGATGACCCATCGAGGTCCCTTCCAACCCCTACCATTCTGTGATTCTGTGATTCTGTAAAAGTGGTGACAAAGTGGAATAATTGCTGAGTGCTAAAACTAGAGTCACAAATTTGGTGGCTTGAATAATTCATTGTGGAAATGTTATGGATAAAAGTAGCAAACTTTGAACTTAGTCATTCAAATATGTGACAACAGTTATAATAATGTTACTGTATTAACATTTCAGACAGGTCACTGACTGGAGTACATGGGAAATCCATTTCGGATTTCAGACCCACAATCATAGAACTCTGTGTTTATCATTACCAGTTGTAAACACCTATTGAAATTATCATAATGTAGTGAAATACTATTTCTGGTACTCCTAGTTGAAATGGCAATACCACATTATATGAATAACATGTTAGCATAACCGTTAATTCTACACTACACTTCACTATCTGTGAAAGACCAGAAGAGGTTATTTCTCTGCTGGGCTTAGCTAGAAAATTTTGTGTTTGGACCATTAAAATGGGCTGTAATAATGCCTCAGGGTACATCAAAATGCATAACAAAATCACTGCCCACTTTTTTGTTGCCATTGGAATTACACAGTAGAGGCAGTTTTCTTGTATTCAGAAGCAGGAGTTGTAATTTCACAAAGTCTTCGTATGATCCTACTGCTTCTAAGAGATGCATTGTCTCAGAACAATTATACTTAAATTTAAACATAAGAATAACCTAATTGATTTCATTACTTGCTGAAACAGGCCTGACTGGGATAGTTGGGATGATGTTCTCATTGTTTTAATAATTTCTTAAACTACTGAATGGAAGAGTCTACGTACTTATCCACAATATCAAGTTTTAGACAAGAATATTTTTAAACCCTTTGAAGGTACAAAGTTTTAAGCATGATGAGGAATATTTTTCTGACCTGAAACTTTTATTGACACCTACAATTTATTTGCTTTTTAAAATATATACACCACACCTATTCTTACTGTACTTCTACATTTGAGTTGATAGGATAAAATAGTTTCACTGAACCTAGTCATTTTTAAATTACGTATATTCCCTTTGAGTTAAGGGAGAGCTTATGTACCTTATTTATTCTAGTTTTATCTGCAATAAATATGAGAATAACAAATTCTAAATTTAATACAAGTATAATATATTCTTCACGTATTCTGTAATATAAAATTCATCAAAGCATCCTTCTTTCAAGCATGAAATTCACTTAAATCAATGTCAATAAAGTAACCTTTGATGTCAGGTGTAATACAAGTAATGTGTATAAAACTGAAATTTAACTTTTTATTTAATGTTCTGAGGTACGCAGTATAATAAAAAGTTACCTTAGGGAAGGAAATAAATCCATGGTTTGCAATCACATTGAACTCTAAACCTAGTCAAAGTCTGTAGTAACAAATTAGAGAAATGCAATTACAGGAAAGTTAGATTAAATCTCATTTTACCCTGTATATAGTCTCTTACGACATTTCAGAAAAATTATCATCACCTTTCTCAGACTGTCTGTTACTCATATCTGGAACATAATCGTTTTCTTTTTAAGTGAGCTTTTTTTCAAAGTACTGTTTATACCAGGAATTTGATAAAATTTTGCCCATAAAGCACACTTTAGAGTTTTAGAAATTTCATCTACCGTCAGATTTATAATACTTAGTTTTATATTAGGAATGTGGATTTATATAGTACATAATTTCTGAAAAATAAGGAAAGAAAACTGATGGTAGATTTTAAACAGAAGATGGACCAGTTTATGTATCAGTGAGATGGACCAGTTTATACATCAGTAAGATTTCCTTTATTAAATCATGAAAGAAATATCTTTAATTCTGTTAGATCAACATTACTCTATCAATAATTCATATTCAATACATAATGGAATAAAACTGAAGTGCTTAAAAAGGTCAGGGCAGGTAGCAAACACTGGATTGACGCAGCTCTGCTGATAGTCAGCATTCAACACCTGTGATAGTCCGTAAAAATCATTTGGATTTGATCTTATTTAATTTGGTTTGTCTGCTTAGGCTTCAACTATGCTAGGTTCTCGTTGCTGTTGCAAATATTGTTTTAAGGTATAGTTAAGTCTAGATATTCCAATTATGCAGTGATGTAGTATATTATGTGTGTTACCAAAACAAACGACCAGTGACTACCAGAATGTTGAAAGTTAAAAAAAACAAAAAGTCTTTTGAAGTGAATCAAACTCGCTATATTAAAAACACATTAACAAATACATAATACCATTTTTGATCATCCTGTGCTTTACTAATTACACACAGCTGTATTTATTTTATCAGTATATTTAGATAAAATAAATGAAGGGATCTAAAATAACAGCTGGAGGCCTGGATGTGTATGTTAGAGCATACAAAATTACATTATCCATGTATCTCTCTGTAACTGAATTCCATCCTTAGCTCACATGCAGACACATTGTCACATAAATTTAGATATATATCTGAATCCCACCACTGATAAACATGCTAGATATTTTACGTCTATAATCACTTATATTCCTTAGAAATTAATTGGTTAGAACTGGCGTTGTGGACCAATTCAGCTCAACTAAAACCTTAGTTTACTTCTGGAAATGTCATTTTCTGTTGGTTAAGTATTTATAGGTGATTAAAGTTAGCTGGGACTGTAAAGCCCTGGTACAAGTGATCATTATGGATCCCAATATGAAAGACACTGAGATTTTATGAGTATTGATTAAAATATCATTTATAGGAGATAGCACAAAAAGGAAAAAAAGGGATAATATAGATAGTTTTGCATCCCTTCACATGCTGAGAACCGCAAGTACTGCAGTACTGAATGAAACCCAATCAGGTCATGGCATGCAAATCAGATCCCATCCAGGGAGAGGTTCACGAGCATTTTAGTCTTTAAAGATTTTATAGGGTTCTCTTAGAGGCTAACCACTCTATTCAGTATTTCTACTGTCAAAAAACCTATATTATATGAACACTTGCCGTTTCACTTTGAGATAAGATGAGACATGCAGGTGGTGTTTTGCCCGGATGCCAAGTGTGAGTCACATACAGATTTCTCTGTTGCAGCCAGCAAAGTTCATCCACTGGCCAGAAGAGAAGAGCAATGCAGCACATGCCTGTGCCTACTCCAGTTGATTGTATACAGAGCACTAACTCCTTGATGTGCTATAGTCTGGTTAGGACCACTACGGAGGAGAATCTAATGACTATCAATTAAATTCTTCTTCTTCTTTTCTACACATCTTTCTTTTTATTTTAAGACTATTTAACATTTTATTTCACTGCAAGTACTGCTCTGTTTTCATTTTTTAAGCAGTCACGACTGCTCATCAAACAGTAGTTCTGCAGACTTTAGTCATTTCCTTTATTTTTCTTTTTTATCTCTGAGTCCTGAAGAAAATAAGAATGGACATTCATGAAAAACTCTAAAACCAGCCACTTCTAAAAATGATTCTGCCACAGACATTTTTTTTCCAATGTGTTTATACAATTTCTTTAATCATGATGCTCTGTTCTTTTTCTCTCTTTCCAGACTTGCCTATCTTAAGCTACATGCAGTTCTTTTCTTAGAATCTATAACAACTGAGGTGGCAGTGGTATTAAAAACAGCCTCACTCACTGTATAAATGTAATTAATTTCTATAATGTTATCCATGTCATGCACTGAATTAAAACCGAATTTATTGCAAGGTTCATAGTTTAAAATTCTGTGATGCATACGTAAGGACTAATAAAGATTGAAATTGTAGAAAGTCAGACATACTAGAATAACCAGAACAGTCAAATGAGTGCCATGCTTGTTTAAACTAAAAATGCTCATTAACTGCACTGCTGTTCCTTTCAATATATATCTATTTATACTTATTTAATTATCTCCAAGGTATGATTTTTCTCAGTTGAAGCATGCTTCTTACCTCACCCAGCACCTGGATCTGAAGTTCTGTCATCCTAACAGAGTGATCTGATCTCTGGACTGTTGTCTTTTTATAGTGAAAGTGTGGCTCTTCTATGTTTTCTGTACAGCAATAACCAATAAAGGACTCCTTTGTCCCCCTTACATACACTTTCATGAACCACTAGTCCAAATAATCAAAGGTCATAATATTGAAAAATAATTCTTGAAATCTCAGTTTCTTGTACATGCTACTGTTTACCATTTGAGCTAGTATACAAGTAGTCAGTGCACTCATTGCTAACAGGCACTGCATTACTTTCTACGGTGCTGACGCACTGAGAAGTGTCATTAACAGTGAATTCTAACCATTAGTAAAAAATTACTGAAAATAACACCCAGCCTCTGATTTTCCACCAGAAACTAAGAGGTTTCTTGTCACCTCTCTATGATTTTCAGAAAGAATTGATAGCAGTTCAATAGCCTTTGAGATGAAGGAATACAGACATTCCAGGCCAGGTGGATTGTACTCCCTCAACATCTTCTTATCAAATTATAAATTAACAAAGTCTTTATCGTTCTGGAATTCTGCATACCCTTCTCATTTATTTTTCCTTGTTAAATACTGATTTAATAAAGCAGTTCATTAGCTCAGCTATTTCATAAACACATTGATTTTATATCCCTCCTCATTTCTTACAGGTGTATTACCTCTTTAACATTTTTATCTTGATACAAATAAATATTTATTTGACTTCTACTAACCTTGTGACCCTCCCACACTGGGCTTTTTTTGGCCACTTCTACTAAGAGACTATGTGAATAGGTTATGCATAAATTAAAAGAAAAATCTAATTACTTACTGGCTATATACGTAGTTGGGACTAATGAGCTAGAAGGTTCAGCACTGTTATGCTTACCAACCCAGTGAGATCTATGGTGACTCTTTACTGACTAAGGCAGCTGTCACACAGGGAAAGAAGGTCCTTGAAGCAATTTGATCCTGGATATTGCTGAGTTGTCAGCCCTGGAATCTTTTGGTTTTCCCTTTCAATATCACTGGGTTTTGCCTGGAGTGCTTGACCTTCCAGTTTTCCTCACAGCAACAATCTTACCTTCTCTGCAATTTTACTTTTTGTATCTTGCAAGTATGTAGTCTACATATTTTATCACAGATCCTTTTCACAACTCAATAACTTTTCCCAGGAATTTAAGTCAAGATTATGCAGTTATGTGGCAACATTACTAGGCATTGGATTACAGTTAACTGAAGCACAGTCAAATTAATTTGGGGTTATGGGTTGTTTGGGAAGGATAAGTAGTTTCCTGCTATTCAGACTCAATACCGTGCATGTTTTGGGTTTTTTTTTTTTATCTTTTGTACTTCTAATGTGGTTTGAAGGAACAGAACTCTTTCTTGAAACTGCAGGGTAGATAAACCTTTCTGGACTTTTCAGTTTCATGACTATGGAAGTGAGAAGCAGCAGAGGAAATGTGATAGAGCGAGGGAAACAAAAAGGGGAAAATATCTGGAAACTGTCAAACCGTTTTACATAGATCTGTAAGAATAGCCTTTGTTTGTATACATTTTTTTTACGTAACACGTTCAAGAGAAACTGTCACCATTTAGAGCAGGGTAGCAATAAACAGTGGCAGATGCTCTCTGTTAACCCCTACCGTCCCACCACAGGAAGGGAAAAAGGAGGAAATAGGAGAGAGACTTACAAATTAGAAATTAAAATAGCTTTACTAATAACACTAATAACACTAATAATATTAATAATAAGAGAAATGAGGAAAGTATACAAAACTGACACTGAGTTTCCCAGAGCTGGGTGCCGGCGTGCTGGCATACCACCAGCAGCTGCCAGGCAGCACCAGGAAGTCCCAGACTGGCCTCAGCAGCAGACAGGAACTGGACTCAGGAATGCACAGATCAGAATCTGGATCAGGATCACAGGCAGGACAAGGAGCAGGGTTCTGTTCAGAAGCCTGCCATAGACAAAGAGAGGGAGACCCTCATGATCCCCTAGCTTTAAACTGAGTATGACATATATGGCATGGAATACCTAGTTGACCAATGTTGTGTCACCTGTTCTGTTGACCTCTCCCTGCAAGTACAACCCTTTACGACACCTCACTTGAGGGACCTAATTGGTCCATCAGTGACCTTGGCTGCCATAGTAATAATGATAAACAGGGAGCTTCTTCTGCCTGCCATTCCTACCGTTAGCTCAGCAAGACTATAAACATTAGGTGTTACCAGCTTTGGAGTGACACTGTCTGTAAAATATGCAACCAACCACAGAGGTCCCTTCCAAACCCTACCATTCTGTGATTCTGTGATTCTTTAACTGAACTGTTAGGAAGATTCACTAAAAGAGAATCTGTTCTGTTTTAACTAAAACCAGCACAAACTGAAAGATAAGTTTGATGATATTAATGCTAATATTTTCAAAGTAAAATAATTCTTGAATTGAATTATAACCTCCAGTATTCAGATCATGTTGAGTAACCACAACATGTGTCAAAAAAATAATACTCTAGATTTGAGCCACATATCTGTTGTATTTGTGATGAATGAGGAAATTATTTGACTAGACATCACCTGTTTCAGCTCCAGGGAAACACATCTACCAGAGGAGAGAAAGTAGAGTTATTCTGCATCACTGAACTGTCTAATTCAACTTTCAGTGCCTGCTACAGACATCAAAGCAACTCCACCTTTTGTGAAAGTCCCTCACAGTACTCTGAAGAAAATGTTGGCACACATTTTGGCAGAGCTTTCAGGAAGTGATCTAGAATTTGGAGTGGATAAAAGTAGCCATCATCATTAGTCCAGGAGAACTTTTCCTTTTTATACTATCATAGAACCGTGGAATAGGTTAGATTGGGAAGGACCCTTAAAGGTCATCAAG